>NW_026557834.1:0-60939 GCF_026930045.1 Uloborus diversus
ACCCCTCCCATAGGAGAAAAAATAAAAAAATATAAATGAAGAATTGTGCATATTTTACTTAAAATTAGCTTTAATGTTCAAATTTGTGTACAGAACTTTTTTTAAAAAGCTTTCTCTTTGAAGTTGCCTGGTAACTTACGACACTGTCTTCTCTTAATCAACTAAAATCATATTTTGAAAAAACAGAGATGGAGGAACAGTTGAATGGGGGTGTCAATACTTTGTTTAATATTGCTTCTCATAAGGGGTTTTGATCTGGGCCGTTTCACAAAAAGCGATAACTGTTGCCGCTCTGTAGATGCAAAGTAATTGCGTTTGTTAATGTAATTTACAACTGCATCAAAACTCTTCCTATTTAGTTTGCTAAGCATTATCTTACAATATTAAAACCTGAAAACATATGTTATAAAAGAGTTTGTGAAATTTTCTCAGTACTTGTTGCAATATATTGCACTGTAAACAGATAATAGGTTTGAATCTAAACAAGCAGTAAAATGAGGTTTTCTTGCCCAACCAGAAATTTCCTTCTGGGAGGTGGGGTTCATAACAATCCTTACATGTACAATACAACCTCATTTATCCGGACTAGATAGGACCAAAGGCAATCCTAATAAACGAAAATCCTGATAATAATCAATAATATTCTTAAATATGCAGACTTATCTTTTATTGCACCAAAAAACAATGCTTTCTAACAAAACTATATCATACCATTTTTTCTCAATTACTTCATCAGTTATAATTCAGCTGCAATAGTATTGGGCTGATATCCAAAATATATCATATTGTTTGCAAAATTAGTACTATACTTTATTGTACGTCCTTTGCAGGAGTAGTATGCTTAATTGAAATGAAACCGAGTATTTGGCGCATTTAAACTTCTGTTCTTGAAATCATAATTTTAAATGATTATTTACGTAAATTTATTTTTTCTACAAATTTGATCCGGATAAACAGGCGCTGGCTAAACGAGGTTCTGCTGTGTGTAAAATACATTAATAGAATAGGTAGTATATTACTTAAAACCTAATCTTCTGTGAATTTGAACCATTCCCCCTCCCCTCCAAACTGCTAAGCCCCTCATTCTGACCTTAAACAGTGAAGAATTATTTGCACACTGAAGTGTGTTTTCCTGACAATGCAACTAAGAATGAAAATAATTGAAGCCAAAAGCAGGCCCATCATTTGGGAGATTAGGGGGGGTCAATTGCTACCCCTCTCCCTGGATTTTACAAACACAGGGATGTGCCGTCCTAAACTCGCTTTTAGAGCAATCTTGGGAGCAGGAAAATGGTGAGTTTGGAGAAGTAAAACGGTGAATTTGGAGCAGCCTGGAGCAGTAAAAATTGCAAATTTGGAGCAGCTTGCAGCAGCGAAAAGTTAAATTTTGCATCAATTTGTAGCAACTATGTATATTTCACGAACAGAAACATGTGTGACATGATAAAAAAGGAGATTAAGGATGCAAAAAACCGTAACTCCAACACTCCAACTACTAATTGAAGCTCTCTTAATTACATTTATTTATTTGTTTATATTTATTTATTTTCTTTTTTGTCTAATATTTTTCACAAAAAACAAGCCATGTCCTGCTCTACTTTTTTCTTACACTGATTTAAATTTAGTTCACATATTTACTTTGCTTAATACATCACTGCTTTTGTTCACTTTAAGTTTTGGTGTTTGATATCTATTTTTAAATTTTGTTTGCTTTTATGTAGTTCATATATATATATAAAAGACACAAGATATATATACATGAAACTCAAAAAACATATTCAAAAAGGCTAAAAAAAAGCAAAAAAGAATAGTTTAATTTAAAAACTTTACCTCAACAAATAACAAGTGAGTTTTAAAGAGCTATTTATTAATCTTTTTTTTTTTTTTTGGTACCTGTAAGTTATTTACTAACATTTGACCTTATACACATAGTCATATATTAGTACATACTGAGCTACTTGATTAACAAATCTGAAGATCAAGCAAAGGAAACCATTAAAACCTTTAATTTTTAACTGTTTGATATTTAATCACAAAATTAATAATGAAATTACAATGAAAAAAAAATGCTTTTGGGAAATGATGTCATAAGAAAAGGAATTTTAAAAATACATGTGAAAAAATAAAAATAAAAATTTTGAGGCAGGCTCAGGATATGGAAAGTAATGTTTGAGTCTCAGAAACTTTAAATGTTTGCATTTTCATCGCCACAGCATTAGAATTCCCCGATTTTTGCTATCTTATGTGTCTCCAACCAAAATTAGGGATCAATTTTCTGTTCCAAAATCTTAAGAAACCCAAGATTAAAAACTGGTGAACAATATTAATTTTTACACTTGGCATTTGCTTAGATCAATTCGCATGCAACTAGATTTGACATTTTTGAGTGGGCGTGGCAAGAAGACGGACTTACAAGTCCTGTTCTTCTGAAAACAAAGGATAAGAATGGTTGAAAATAATGGTCAATGTAAAATTTTTCAACTGAAAGGAAACGATCACATAATAAATTAAAACGATTGAATTTTTCGAAAGCGGATGCAATCGGATTTTGAAATATGCAAAAAATCAGGGCTACATAGAAAAAATCGTAAAAACCAGCTCCAAATGCCTAAACTTGATAATCTGAAAAAAACTGCCAAATATGCTGAAAGAACTGCAACATTAAATGCAAAATCGCACTTTTGGCGCAAGTTTGTCCGATTTTGGAGCAGAAAAGTTCATTTAGCAGTCTTTTGGAGCAGTTTGTCGCAACTGGCACATCCCTGCAAACATGATGAATTTAAGCATTTTTGTACATATTTTGTTGTTTTTTTCAGATAAAATGTATCGATCAAACGCTTTGCCCCTCCCCTTCAAAACAAAATATTTTGAAGTGACAGGCCTGCAAAAACCCCTCCCTTTATGAAATCCTGGACACGGGCCTGCAAAGAACTACAGAGAAAATTTTTATTGCATGCCAAAAGAATAACATAAATGGATCTTTTTTATAAGCACTAAGTTGATTCATGTTTTCTTTATGGATGTTGGGCCTATGTATTGGAATAAGTACACATTAAACCTAATATATATATTTATCTATCACTAGAATGGAATTTTTCTTTCATCTACAGAACCTAACCCCTATGTTAACACTACTATTATTTCTCAATTTAAGCGGTTTTGATTCACGCAGCATTTCTGTGGAACCCCTGCTTAAAATGAGGGTCTGCTGTGTTTTATTAAAGTTGTTGAGTATCTGGTCAGGCCTGTTATTTGGGCAATCAATTTAAGGGGGGGGGTTCAATTGCCCCCCCCCCCCAATTGAATTTTAAAAACTCATTGAAATTTTGCGGTGTGCATGTGTTTTTGATGTTTTTCTCCTATAAGATACATTGAGTGCATACCTTTTGCCCCCCTCCTGGAAATTTTTGAAATGAGAGGCCTGCATCCAATACCGAACTGATAAAATTTTTCTTATGATTTTTAAAAATTTGAATTCAAATAGTGTATCCATTTTGTTTGTAATATATATAGACTGCAGCATCTGGTCTTAGTGCTCCTGGTGAACATAAACCAGTTTTAGAACATTCTTTACACCAACTGCTGCGTGAGTTGCATTATAAAGCCATTCATCATCCTATGCCGCATCCAACAACTTCAACATTGGGCATCAGCAAGCGTAGAAGACTGGCTGGACCTGAAGCTTCAGACTTAGAAACCATTCGTAGATCAATCGACTAGTAAGCTTCACACTTTATCAATGTTTGCTTAAAAATTTGCGTGTCTGAACGTAAATAAAATCATAAAATTCTAACTTAATTAGAAAAATATAAATTAAATATGCCCCTAATTATTTACATTAGTTAAGACTAATCCAGTGAAACCAGGATTTAACTGAGCATTTTTTCTTGATAGTCTCAATTTTTCTGCAATAATACGGTTAACATTTCTTTCGGTACATGAGGTTTCTCTATACCACACCGCTTTCTCACTTTTTTTGGTTTTTAGTGTAGTAAGGTTTTCTCCTCATTTTTATATAATGCAATATGTATTTACTTTGAAGTCAAAGATAGCATTTAAACCATTGCATGCAATTTCTTTTTGTAGTACAAGAGCTTTATGGTTGCCTGCATAGGAATCGTTAGGCAATACTGCAATGGTAGGGCCCAAGTAGAAAATGGGCTCAAATTGAAAAAAAGGAGTCTTTTTTTGTATTTATTTCCAAGCTTGAAAAAAAAAAAAAAAAGAGGAAGAGAGCCCGTGGCATGAGTTTTTAATTAGAAAAGGATTGAAGGAAGCCTACTAGGCCAGTAAAGGGGCTTTCATATTTAGACTATGATGCCAGACTTAAAATGCTTAATATATAAAGTTTCCAGCAAAGGAGAATCAAAGGGCACGTGATTCAGTTGTTTAAATTTATTAAAGTGAAAAATGTTAACTGTTTGTAGTGAAGGCCGGAGAAGAGGTCATTGTTTTGAGCTGTTCAACTCTCAGACTGGTCTGAAGGTTAAGAAAGATTACTACTTCAGTAGGATTGTAGGCACTTGGAACAGCTTACCACAAGAGGCGGTAAATAGCAAGGGGGGGTAGATAGTTTTAAGAGGGCCATTGATCTCTACTGGTGACTGATAAATTGACTAGGACCAGCCTAGTTGTGCTCAGACCCCATTGCATATTTGTCTGTAACAGTTCTTTACTAGAAGTTTTTGCATTATCTTTTATAGATACTTTAGAATTTGTTTTGTTATCTTTAGTTATTGTTAAATATGTTTTGAATGTATTTAGTTGTTTTTTGTTCCTACTACATAAAATGTAGTTATTATGATTAATATGATTTATTGAACATTGCTATTTTAAAAGTTTTTGAAATCTTTCTTTTTCCCCAGTGAAAGCCTGTTAGAACAAATAATAAAGCAGTCTCGTCATGCCCATTTAAGACTCAGGTAATAATTTATCTTTAACTAAGAAAAAAAAATATATTTTTCAGTTCCAAATAATGTTTTAAAAAATTTTTTTGGTACTTTTTCGTAAATTATTAATATTTTTTCATCTCTACATAGGATAAAATGAAATCTCCAAAAAGTGCCTGTTTGTTTGAACGTGCAAAACTGAAGAACTACCCAGTCGATTTCGCTGAAATTTTCAGAGCATCTTTTTTTTTCAGCACCCGAAGGGTTTACAGACCAGTTCGAAAAAAATCCAATAAATAGTTCTTTTTTTATTCCAATTTATAGTCTAAGATCCGGCTGCAGAATTACTGACTCATTGAGTATAAAGTCAAAATCAAATTTTTATATTACATTATGAAAGGGGCAATGTGTTTTGGCTAGGTTGCCTAGCAAGAAGTGCCCACAAATATTTTTTATCAAATTAATATTTTTTGAAATTTTGGGGCAAAAATGACGCATTTGTTATTAAAGTAAACTAGACTCTACTTCAAAGAAATATACCTAAAGAACTTGAAAAGTTATGGTTGCCGTTGCACAACTGGCCGCTACCTATTCGCAGCCACATGTAAACGGGTACTATTGGTGCACATTTATGCACTCATAAAGTATAGTCATCATTTATATATCAAATTAAAGCTATTTTTTTTTTCTGAACGTGATAAACTAAGGTTGCCTATGCAAAAATGGCCCAAAATGGGGATTGCCAGCTGTTAAAGGTTGCTTAGAATGAAAGAGTTAGCGCTTTGCACTAACTTTTGGTACTAATTTTCAAGTCACTGAATGATATAAAGAGTTCAAAGCAAATATGTTCTGTATTTGTTTGTTAATTAATAGGGAATCATAATGCTCTTTAAAAGCAGATGAGAGATATCATTTTCTGACAAAGTAGCTTTTTCTCCCTTTTCAACATTTTTTTTAAAATTTGAAATCTAGGTAGGAAAGTCATGTGATATTTTACAATAGGGTTGCACTTATTAATTGCTTTGAAATTCTTAGATAGCTCTCAAAACTTCTTTCCTGTGGTTTTTATTATTTTACTGCTGCTGAGGCCATCAAATTTACTATCTAATCATTTTTACCTTTTAAATACTAGGCAAGAGTTATGAGACCAAATTACTCATTCTGCATTAACTTAAATATTTTCAGACATGGTCGTTTTACTTTGGCTGCAAATATTCTACCCTGGGGAAGAAGAGAGCTAATAGATCTTCAATTAAGCTTACAATTTTTGGTTATAAAAATTTCTGAACATATATCCATAGTTTGATTAGTAGTATGATTGATGATAACTCAAGGGAGGAGCTTCCTCCTCACAAATGAACTATAAGTAGCATTATGCTATAAAATGTAAATTAACTGCATATTCTTGAACGCCATTTGTTTGAAGATGCAAATTTTATTTCTAGGACTATGTATATGATTGACACATTTGCTGCTGAAATTAAAGATCCATTAATAGTTGCTCATTGGTCATGCCTCAACAGTCCAACTCTAACTAGTGTGAAGATAAATGTTATGACCAATGGTTATGAAACAATTTGCAGGTAAATATTTATTATTTCAGCTGTTCGTAAAACCATTCTCCCACTACCAGTGGCAAATAAAGTGAAGCACCGTTTATATGTTTCTCTTTTATACGTTTTTATCAATTATACGTTTATTAAATTGGTCCCTGCAGTGTCTGATACACATTAACCTATACCTATTATACGTTTTTTCATTTGTATGCTTTTTTCATACAGTCCCTTCAAAAACGTATAAATGATGCTTCACTGTAATATTCATTTCTACTCCTGCAAAATAGAAATTTTTGTTGCAAACTGACTTATTTTGTACATTTGTTTATTTCTAAAAGAAGATGTAAATCTCAAAACTATAGTCTAAAAGACGGATTGAAAAATTATCATCCTTTGAATTAGCACACATTTCTTTTTTATACTGATAGTTTAAATAGTAGCACATACTTGACAGTACTTATGACTGGAGACATTGATCAAGTGATTTAGACTTGTCTAACCATGTGGTCACTCACTCCTTTCAAAAACGTTATATCTTAAGAAACGTGATTTTTCAGGAGAAGGATTATAAAAATTTAAGATATCATGAGTAACTATGTGACGCTGATTGAACTTTTTTTACACATAAGTTCTTTTTCAACAAAATCTGGTGTTTCTTCTCTGTTTCATGAAGAAGAAGTGTAGAAAGTGTAACTTTTAAAAAGTTTATTTATGATGTTTTTGCATTTTATTTATGATGTTTTTGCACTAAATTTCAAAGATACTATTTGAAGTATCTCAAAATATGTCATTACTGTTTCTAATTCTTCTCCTTACAATACTGACAAAAATACAAATAGTGTGTTCTAAATTAAAATAAGATTGAAGAATGATCTTTTTTTGTGTGCCATACTGTTTTTGGAATAAATAATGTCATCTTTCACTAAACAACACAGATGTTTCATGCCTAATGGATCAAGCACAACCCAAGATGTGACATTCTTGAAAATAATATTCCGAAAATACTTGAAAATGCAAATACAACACTTTTGCTCTCTAACACAGAAATATTAAGTTATGGAAATGCAGGTATTGTAAAGATATGTCTTTTTTTTGAGCTGCAATGAATGAATAGCATAACTCAAAATTGCTAATTTTTGAAGTATGACATTTTTGAAAGGAGTGAACAATGTGTAGGTGTAAGAAAAAAAGCAGTCATAATTTATTTCTACAATTTTATGTGTTTTTCATCAAGTAATTATTGTTTTCTGTTTAGTTTTAAGAACTTTTTGTTCTGAAAATTGTAATATCTATTTTTAAATTTAATATATATATATATATATATATATATATATTTATATATATATATATATATATATATATACATAAAGCTTGTATTTTTGGTTTGTAAATGTTCAATAATATTACTTCTTGTCATGCTTATATTCTGGACTTTTGGTAACCCCTATTGCTTGTTTTGTTAGATGTCGGGGACTAGTGCTGCTTTTTAGGCAATTTCGCCAGCAGCACTCACAAAACATCTCATGGTTATTTCCCTACCCTTGGGAAATAACCCCCTGATAAGGCCCCAGGGTATTTTGGGATTTTTTCAAATTTTCGTTATCATCTACCAGTATCATAGAGCTGCCTATGGTGCCTATTGAACTGAGTTGTGAAGTTCAATTTGATTGAATTGTCCAGGTCACAAATACAGTATATGATAGTGTTTCTTATATATATTTATATATATATATATTTAATTTAACTGTTCTCCCCCTTTTTAGAACTCACTTATAATTATGCTTTGGACTATGTTTTAGTTTGTTTACCAAGCAATTACGCTGATCATTTATTCACTACGCCTGAACTGGATTATTTTTCAGGACTCCATTAGTTGTTTATGTAGAAGAGAAAAGTTTAAGAGCAGTTTGCAGAGATGGTCGCTCAATGACTTTATCATACGAAGCTCAAGAACTCAGATACCTTCTCATGTGTCAGGTATGATCTATATGTTCGATTCTCAAATTTTAGCACCATAGAGTTTGGAAAAAAATGTATGTCACGTCATAATTTTAAATCAAACCATAAAACTTCGGTTATGAGCCGCTTTTCAACCCTCATTATGTTTCAGTATATTTTAAAAGCAAGTAGGCAATATCTAGATAAATCTGTCATATTAATGACTATGAAATTTAGTATACAAATAGTTCTTTTAAAGCACGTTAAGTCCTAGTTTTAGTGTAAGAGATCATGCATCTAACATTTAAAACTCTTGTTTATAATTTTAGTTCATAATTTAAATATATTTTTCATGAAAATGAGCCTTTTACGCAATGTTTTCCGTTTGAAATTTTAAATGGTTTGGAACATTTTTAACTTCCAAAAAATCAACTTCAATACTTTCTTGGTGCAAAAGTATCTGTGACAAATTCGGTAAAGATCCAATATTAACTAGATTTGTATAAGGTACATGCCCACACAAATACAGTTCTCTCCTTTACTTGGTTCTACTAATATTTTAATTATTTTTTTTAATGCCTCAGATTTTTTTTTGACTAATCAAGTTTATCGCCCACACACATTACATGTGATTACTATCTTTGTTTCATACCATTCAAGTTTTTATTAATAGTTGTCTTTAAGTATATTTTTATCACACTATTTCTTAACATATTGAGGTTAAACTGAGTGAAACCTTGTTAATTATTTCCTATTTAATTCAGCTAAAACAAGAATGTTTATTCGCCCAAAAAACCAAAAATTAATCTAACTCCCTATTCTTAAGGTTTGACAAACCCTTCGGCATTTAATAAACGGGCAAAGACATTTGCTAAAAAGGTACAACCTAATAAACTGATAATTTGGAGCATATGAGATTTAACAAAGTGTTTTGCTGTTGATATACAAGAGTATTTATAAACAAATGCATATGAACTGGTTATAAGGACACTCGAAATCTTGAAGAGTAACCTTATAACAAGGTCTGATTGTATACCTAATACATATGTGTTTATAAGCGAAAGTCTTTCCACCATGAAAAATTCCTTTTTGCGCCACTGGCATAAAGTGTTCTCATATAGTTAAGAATGTGCCGGAAAAAGGCCATATAAAGGCCCTATTTTTTAATCTGTTGGAAGAGTGGGAACTTTATTATAAAAATATTGATATTTATTTGAATGTTTATTTATAGGTATCACAACATCAAGTCAATGCTGCTCAAGCATTAGCAAAACTGATGGGATGGAAAGTTATTTCTACATGTAATAATTTGGGTATAGGAATGCTAGAACCTGTTGGAAATGCATCTTCAGTATTAATGGCTTCTCCTGTTGGAGACAGGTACGTTTTACTTCACATAAAAGTAAGAAATTTTTTTAGGTTTTCTTTGTTGCTAAACATTTGACATACTTAATTTACATAAAATACGCTGCCAGCTCAGTCATTCCATCCGAGGACTGTAGTTTCATGCTTTTTAGCACTCATCAGCCCGTAATAAGAAGTAACTGTGCTTGAGGCGGAAAACCTCGTAAAGGAGCCAAGCGAGCTAAACAAACTGGTAGCTAATGTAGAATTGGCACAGCAGACACTTACTGCAGCTCATTTAAAACACAAATAACTTGAATTTGATGCTTCAATTAATTGTACTGTTAACCTAATAAAATATTTCCTTTTGCAATTTTGTTTTCTTGACAGCAGTTGTCTTGGGACTCACTTAAAGTAGAGCACATTTTACATACTGATGTTTTATGCAACCTGGCAGCAGGCAAAAGCAGGGTACTACAAAATATCAAAGACAAAATTACTAAATTTCTAGAAAATTTCCCAATTTCTCTCTTAATTTGTTTTTTTTTTTCCGCTTTAAAGATAATTTGACGAAAATTACCTAAACTGCTAAAAACTCTTAAGAGATCAAGTGCAACAAGAAAAAGAAAAAGATGAACTATTATTAGGGTTAGCTAGGTTTTACCGTCCTGTTCAAAACTGTCCGAAAGTGTTCAAAACTACATTTTTAGAGAAACTGTATTTTGTGAGAAAATATCAAAAACAGAATAAACTGTGTCAAAGTTAGGTTTTATATTGAATATTATTCAATAGTGAACATTCAAGTATAAATATATATGTAACTTATTTATATAGCTAATTATAATCTAGTGACATAGAATTTGAAGCTTTCATTAAAAATTTCAATTTGTACGCTTGTTTTTTCTTTTCTTTTTTTTCATAATAGTAACCAAATTTTTCAACATTTATGCATGTGTGCAAATAAAAGTGTTCAAAATATGTTGCAATAATTGATTCAAATGCGATAAATGACAATTTTTGAACTGGAGGAAAAAAATATATTTCCCGAGTTTATACAGTTTTGTCAAGATTTTCTTCTCTTGACTCTAGTGCCATTTCATGATCTAAAACTAAATTACCACAAAACTTCTTTGGAAAATGCCAATAATTCATTTCTATTAATTGTGAAGATACTACAGTATAGTTTTTGTTTATTGTAGTTACAGAATGTATTATATTTAAAATGTGCAATTTCCCTTTTTATTTCATAAGTTTCAAAATACAAGTGCATATATTTAATCATCAATTTATTGTTCTTTAATCTATAATTTAAAAAATAATTTTTGTTAAAACATCATGTAAAACTTATATGCAAAAACCATTAAAAAAAAATTAAGCTTTTTTTTTGCACCTAAATATTACACATTTAATAATATTCCTTTGAGTTATAAATGAAACTGAAATTAGTTGTCTTGGCAGTGCTGTGAATTCCTTTCATAACTCTGCCAAATGTTACATAAAGAAATTTTTATGAATAGAGTCATCAGAAATTTTTTTAAGCAAAATATTTTTAAATGAACATTTCAGGAAAAAATATTATCAAATACTCATTAATTAAAACTCATTATTATCTATATTTATGCAGTATGTAGTACATTACGAATATTGCAGTAAATACTAATAGATTAGATTACACCCCTTCAGCTTTTAGGACCGTTTTGAACGCTAAAAGCTACCTGTCTTGCCCTAAACCAGTTTTGGACAGTTTAAAACCCAACTCCGACTATAATAGCTCTGGCAAACAAATAAATATTATGTAAACTGTTGTCTACTTTTAAATTTAAACAAACCAATTTTATTTTTTACTTATTAGTATTTTCTTTCCTTTGTATTAGTGCATAGTATTTAAAAACGTTTAGCATCTTATTCAAAAACAATTCAACTATAACTAGCTTTTTCAATAGTAAAATTTTACTTGAGCTCAAAAGTTTTGAAATAATTGCTTTCTTTCCTTTTTTCATTTAGAGTCATCGCCATAAGATGTGGTCCAAAAACTGGAATCCATGTCAGTGTTTCGTTTTCACCTCAGCATGCAGATTTCTATCCCAGCACATTAGTTCGAGACAGGAAATGGCAAAATTTAGCTGGCAGTTTCCGAGAAGTGTGGTGGGAAAAAATGGAAGGCCGGAACTTCTTGAATAAATTGGAACATTTGATGGCCAGTGTGACTCCTTGTTGATTCATAATATTTATAATGAAACTTATTTTGTACATAGTTTTTTCTGAATTAAAATGTTTTTATAAAATTAGATGTAAAGAAATTTGTTTTATTTTAAACCTGCCATTTTTTTTTACTGTTTTTTTCTAACATATAAAACTGTTTATTAAAAAAAAAAAAAAAACAAACTCAAAGCGATGTGTATAAATATAACACAGATAAAAAATCTTAAGGAATGAGCAAACTAATTGTTAGAACTTTCTTGACGCCTATAGCTAGCAGTGTCCTTGATGAATAAGTTTATTTCTTACAAAGATAAGGAAGAAGAAAAGTTAATGATTCCCAAGTCAATTTACTATTAAAAATAACCCCAATGATGAACCCAACTTCTTTCTAGAATCATACTTATGGTTCAATTTCTACGATAAAAGTGCATTAACATTCTTAGACGCATCAATATATCGCAGTCTCTTATACTGTAACAGTATATTGTTATTATTTATCTGCACATCATATACAGCAACTGGTAGCCACTATTCCCAGAGTGAGCCACACTGCAAATCCCCTTGCACAGCAAAGTGTACAAACACTAGGCTAATATTTGCTGGAAAAAAATAAAGTTGCAAATACATTAGCACCCTGATTTTATGTATTCTATCTTTTTAGTGATGCAAAACATACCTGGCAGGAAAACGTAAAATTGGAGGCATGTTAAAAATCTAAGCATATCGTTTCAAAATTTAAAATTAACCAATGAGCTAGGAAGAAAGGTGTAATCTTTACTTATTTTTTGATACAATTTCATTTATAGCACGACCCATACTAGCAATTTTTTGCAAGTTTGCTTCTTTCTTGGCATTTGCAAATAAAAATTGCTTTAAAGATTTCATGCTTTGAATTGCTTGATCAGCTATGGGGACATCCTCCATTACCTCTTGTCTTTATCACTATCATTGGCAGCAGGTATTAAATCCAATATTGAAGTAGTTTGTGACGCGATAAGACAATACATAGGAACAGAAAAAAAAAAAAAAGGAAAAGAAAAAATATAAAAATAAAATTAGACTTCTGAAAGATTTTCAAGAAAAACCTCAGCAGTTCTGATCCTCAGTCATTCTGAAGGAGCTTTGGACACTTGGAGAAAACCCCTCGCACAGCCAAAGAACAATAAGACAAAGAAAAAGAAAGTCAGATCGGCTTCAAACAGCTATAACGGATTCTTATCTCGAAAAAAAAAATATGTGAGTCTTTTAGGTAAAAAATGATTTTAATCTGTTTGTAGAAAAACATATTAAACTGATTTTCTAAAAAATGGCAGCATAAAATCTGGAACATTATAACATTAACAATAAAGCAAATTTTAGGGATCAGCAGAAAATGAAGTTGGAAGCAAGATAACACATGAAACAGCTCTTGTGTATAAACATGAGTGTTCCATGGTTGCCGTTTTTCTAAATACTTTCCAGGCTTGTAGGCCATGGTGCATCCAGGAAGTTTCTGGCTGACATTTCGACTGACACTATTGCTGCAGGCTTCTTTGAATCACAGTGCTTTGAAGTTTGAGACATGTCAGAGGAAATATCATCCTGGATAGACCACAGCCATGAAGCCAGGAAAATAGTAGCAATTTAATTTATGAAATGATTGGTAGAATTAATTGCAGCCACCAAAAACCTTTAAAACATTCATAAAATTACACTTAATTTCATTAAATACCGCATAAACTTTTTTTAAATGGAGAAAAAAAACTACAGTTATCTTTTTTGGAGATCTTAAACTATATAAAATTTATGTGCTTTTCCTGAGTGGCATGAATTTTGATGCTTGAAAAGTAGAACAGCTGACGTGCAATTTACAAACTAATGGGGGCCATGAAGAATGCCCATAAAATCAAGTTTTGGAAAAATTGAATAGTATTGTTTCGATGAAAGAATTTATGGGCCTAGTACATGGTTGGTAAAATCATAAGTGTTCAAAAATTGGAGGTGTGTAAAAATGGAGCATCAACTGTGATCTTTATATCAATTTAGAGCAGAGTTGGGTTTTTGACTGTCCAAAACTAGTTTAGGACAGGAGGTTTTTACTGTCCAAATCTGTCCAAAAGTATGCTAAAGCTAAAACACTCGTTGATGGTTTTTAAGATTTTCTGGGCTTTTCTTTCTTAAAAAATACTTAAAGAAAAGATATTATAAATATTTTTTTTTTCAGTTTATAAGCTTTCATCGGGCCGAACAAAATCAGTTTGCGGGCCGGGTGTTGCTTGTGGGTCCTAGGTTAGACCCCTGCAATAGAAAATGAAAACATCCACTCAAATGTATAACAAAATGTAATACTGTAATTTACAACCCTGGCTAAGGTTAAGGCAAAAATACCAATCAGCTCACTAACAACATCCAGATATTGCAGTTCAGTTTATTACCCAGGATTTTTGCCCTCACTTTACGAGCTCAGCCCTACCAGGTTCGTGAACTCTCGCTAGTGTGCTAAATTAATCAAGCAAGAAATTGCAGTTTCTGTATAATTGGTATTTACTTGCATAAGAAAACTTATATATCTTTTTGAAGCTAGCACTAAAAATGTGTATATTTTTTTTGTTGAAGAATCTTCAATCATGTACATTATAAATTTTATTTTATCTTTAATCATAATGCAGTATGCAGTCACACTGACTAATAGTCAGCTATACAAATATGCATGGATAAAACAACAAAGAAATACCCACAGCTCAAATATCATTGAAAATTATCTTTTTGTCTTTGCAAACATAATTTATAATAGAACTGCAGATTCTCTAGATGCATGTAGACATTTCTAAAAACATTAAATCACTGCTTTAGTTTTTATTTTTTTCTTTTCAAGAGGAGAATCAATTATTACGCAATAGCTCACATATAAATTTAAAAGTTTCTACATTCTCTCTACAAAGAATTTGCAAAAAGAAAAAATCAATACCAACCAAATGAGCTTTACATCTATTTTTTAAAAAACATTATTAGGAATGTAAAAGTCATATACATTTTGAATGTATTAAAATTTACAAGAGAAATGAACACAAAATAAGTTATACATTTAAATGACTAGTTCTACAATTTGTACATGATTTTATAATAAATCATAACAGAATAGTTTATTGCTTTACAAGTAAAAAAAAAACAAACAAATAAATAACATTACTTTCTGTGATAATGTATATCACATTTTTTTGCTAACGGTCTTTCCCCCCATTTTTTCTGTCATTTTAATACTTTCCCCCCATTTTGTTTGTTTTTTATTTTCGCGCGCATTCCACGCATTGTAAGATATCAACTATATGATTTTAATCATTTTTCTGCAGCTCTAGCTTTGAGTCCATTTTTTTCAATTTCTTGTCAAAGATCGTTTTTTTCCCATTTTCTTGCACTACCATTGAAATTTTACTAGCGTCCTTTCCTTCCTTGTTTAGGCGGCAAAAGCGCTGATTGGTTCCCGGGCATTGCGGCGTCCCACGAACTGTTTTGCCAATTCATTTTTCCACCCCGTCACACTCTGCCTGCAGCACTTGGTTCAGTTGGACGTGTCGCCGCACTCTCCATGCTTTTCATATATGGGAACGATGAAGAGATGCTGCCCGGCGCCCTTGGACGACCGTGGCTTTCCACCATATTTTTTAAGTCTTCTATAATGAGGTGAAATTTGTTAGCTTTTAATTTCTACATCTATAGCCAAGACTAGGTACATTTTCGAGGCAGAGGATGACAATAACTGTGGAAACTTTCCTGAAAGCCGAATGATTTACGCGGTCAGTAAGCAGCTAACTCCTGCAAAGAGCCCTCCATTTTCGACCTTATCAAGATGCACAACCTCTCTGTGAGCGGCGATATGCATCTACAATTTTCCTTCGTAAATCTCCTTTGAATTTTGAAGTGAGACAACTTCAACACTAAGACCAAGGCATTTACCAACCGTTGTGCCATTTTCTGCGCAGCATGTCCTGCAACCGACATCGCCCGTATCTGATCGTATCCTGCATACATCCCATCTTCTAGGTTGCATCTTGAAAAGAGCATCCCGTCTGTCCCCCATTTAAGTGGACTGTTTTCGCGAACCCAGTAATAGCATTGTCCCCTTTTTTTCCATTAAACGAACTTTTCAATTTCCAGCTATATGTTTTTTTTGAACATTTGTGTGCTTTTCATTCTCTGTTCTTTTAGTCTTTTTCGAAAGGATGTAAGTGTTAAAATGTCTCTAACCTGGTGATCACCATTCAAAATTCCTGTCAACTCCTGTGTGCTTCGAAATTCGACCTAAATAAAATGTGTGCAGTAATAAAAGTGTTTCGTTCCTATCGTCTACACACACTCATCATGCAGTAAGTCTCTTTTGATTTTATTTTTTGCTAGGCATTCAAGGCAGTCGTTGGCCTCAAGTTATTGCGGCGGTGATGCTTCCACTTCCACGGCCTAGAAAGTTAATTCTTTGTCTTTTGATGAATTATACCTAAATATTTTAAAATTAACATGATGCACCATAACACTTTTTGGACTGTTTTTATGAAATAATTAACTCTTTCAAACGTGTTGCTGGCAAAAAAATTTTCTAGAGTTCTGGGGCCATGCTGAAAGCACAAAAATATGAAATGGAGAATGAGTCGCCTTGGAGAAGAAACAGCTGGGCTTGGAGTTTAAAGCAAGCGTAAGTGCAAGAACCTGTTTTCCCTTCAACCAAAATTTTTTCCCCGCTACTTTGCCCCCCAAGATCGGGGCAGGTTGGGGTCCACAAGGGACAGAATATGACCGGCTTTGGGCAGGTTGGGGTTGAAAGAGTTAAAGCATAAGTAGATGATAAGGTACTCAGAACTCCAAGCAAATGCAAGATCTTCTTATGACTCTTTGATAGATCAGTATCTTGCATATAACATCTGCAAAGAAATTCATTTCTATTTGTTATGGAATGGAACATAATTTTATAGGCGTTACTATAATACCATGAGAATGAAAAGATAAAGCAGAAAATAGTTTTAAAATCCAATTATCAGTGTTGAAATAAGTGTTCAATTAGCAGTGAAAGAAATAATGATGAAGAGGGCAAATTACAATTATTTTAATACATTACTATAATAAGTAATTAAAGTGACTGTAGTGTTTTTCATTTTTTTTAGTTGATCATGCAAAAAATATGTATAAATTTTAAAATTATTTAGTCAACCTGCAAAATAATTTCAAAGCAATGCCTACTTGAAGGTGAAAATATTTCAAAGTAGATAAGCAAAACTTAAAATTAAAAAATAAACAAAATTCAAAAACTTTAAGTAAAATAAACAAAAATCTACACGCATGTTTATAAAAATTGCAACAACATGAAGGACTTATTGGAAATGAATAAAATTTATTGCACATAATATTCATAGTGCTACAAATAAACGATCAAAATTACAGATCAATGAAATGAAAATAACAGACAAATTAATATCGAATGTAGCTACCCCGGGCAGGTTTGGGAGCCTGTACATAGGGCCACCGTTTGGGTGGGGATACCGGACCTATAGCTCCAGAGCATGGAGCTTTGTAGGGCCCATCATGAAACTGTTTTTTCAATAATTCCGACTCGTTTTTTTGCATTGTCCAGGACTATTGAAAGCACTCGATCGTTTTTGTGAAAACCTAACTTTACAATTAACGGAAAAAGACATTCAGTGAAGCAAACGTTTCAAAAATATTTCAGTTTTTAAAGAGCATGCTTATGTCAGCCTTTTGGTTATGTATTGACAAACATAGCGTAATTGTTCAAACCCATGGAATTTCACTGGATGTGGAGCTTAATGTTCTAACTGATATCCATAAAGACCTTCAAAAGTTAAGGGATGGTTGGCCTGCAATTTTCAAAACATAAAATTGATTTTTAAATGAACGGACTCAAAAATCAAACTTTCGAATTGAAAAAAAAAAAAAAAAAACAAATTCATAAAAGAAAAACGTTTTTTGATGAAGGAGCAGAATACATCAAAGTAATGAACTCAATATCCCGTGAATCTGAATTTCAAAGCAGAAATAATTTTTCAGTTTTGGACTTTTTTATAAATTATATAAACGCATGTTTTGAAGAAATGAAGATAATTTATTCCCTGTTCAAGCCAATACTCAAATATATGCCAATAGATGATGAAGTGCAAAAGATGTCTAAATGCAATTTAAAACTATTTGTTATGAAGTGTGTGTATCACAGGAAATGAAGCGACGGTATAAAAATATGCAATGGTGGGGGGGGGGGGGACATGGGGAAGGCCCAGGATTAAAACTGGTACCGGGCCCCATTGCAGGTAGCGGTGGCCCTGCCTGTACACGTTTTGGCATCGAATCAAAGAGGTGCTGAATGTCACGATTGGGAATAGTATCTCATATGGCTTCAATCTGAAACCGAAGTTCATTCGTACCCACTACCAGACAAGACACATGGGCGAGTCTCCAACCAACGCAATCTGAGACATACTCAATGGGCGTCATATTTCAAGAACGGGCAGGCCAAGGAAGCAGCGTAACCTGTCGTGCACCGAAGAACACCTGTACGTTACGTGCAACATATGTACATGCATTTTCTTGCTGAAACACTGCACTAGGAAGGCTCTGAAGAAAGGATAGTACCTTCGGCGCCACAGTGTCCCCGAAGTAGTGCTTGCTATTGAGGTTACCCGTAATTTGGAGTCGATGGGATTGTCCTTGATATTCAAAAGCGCTCCTGACTGTGACGCCTGGCGTTATGCCGGTATAATGACGGATTGCACACTTTGGGAGGTGACGTTCCCATGTGTAACGTCCGACGCGAACACGTTCATCGTTGTAGTGCAGATTAAATCTGGACTCATCCGAGAAGACAAGTTGCTGCTAGTCCGCACGCCATTGGGCTTGCTGGTGGGCCCATTGAAGCTGGAAGCAATGATGGTTGAGGGTGAAAGGAATCCTTGCATGCAGGACCTGGCGCAGTAGATGTCGATGAACTGTGGATGCAGCAAATGTGACACCTGTAGCCATACTCAAACGTTGTGTTAGCATACTAGAGGACGCTATACGATTCATCCCAGCTAAACGGGTGAGGTGTTGATAATCTCGTGGCGTCGTTCAGTTCCGTGGGCTGGTGCAATTCCTTCGGCTAATTTCATCATCCTTTGTCCATCTTTTACAAATATGCATCACAGTTGAGGCATTACGCCATGTGCGGGCCCTGATTTCTCTATACGTAAGTTCACCTTCACGCATGCAGATCAAGCGGCCCCATTCTGACTCCGTTACTCGTTCTTATGATGCTCTGCGTTTTGGACGAGGCATATTGAGTACTAGAGAAACATTTACCTTCGGCAGATAATCATACACTGATTCAAAAAAACCTTTACAGCCCTTTATTTACAGCATCTAAGCCCCAGTTCAGAGGGAGTAACTCGGTCCACACATGCGCAATGTCTCTTTAATTCTAATTGTTTGCATATCTTGTCCTGCTATGCATTACCTGTGAATTTCAGTTAATTTGCATAGTTCCTTCTTGGTGTTGCAATTTTCACAAACATGAGTATATATATATTGGCTTGAAGTTTGCAATTTAAGGTCTGTTGAGTAGCTTATAATAAAATGCTTTTATAAAAGCTTTTAAAATACAACTGATTACTTTCAAAATTATGAATTCTATAAATTTTGTTCAAGGCATGAAGAAAAAAAAGGAAGGGGGGGGGGAAATAAATTAAGTGAATACATTAGCAACATTTTTAGTTGGATTTAAAGCAGAAAGAAGCATACAAATAAAATTTAACTATTATTTATTCATAGACAATTATGAAATTTTTAATACAACAGTAATTTTAAGCTGTAATTTTTTTTTGGGGGGGGGGGGGCTCTGTCCTTCACAGTTAAACAAAATATAATATTCTAAAATGATGTTTAATAAATACATCAGTTCTTATCTAAATAATTACATGAAAATGTAGTTATATATGAAATGTACACAATTTTACTACTAACTTTTACAATAATTTTAGCTTTTGCAAGCATTTTCGTGCGCTTTCAAATAAAACATTAACAAAGAATAACATAATTTATACACAAAGTTTTTGTCTGAAATTATTCTAATAAGAATAGACAATAAAATATGTAACAAAGATAATGTAAAATTGGCTATACTTTTGTATCAAAAAGTAAAAACATAATATTAATGAACAGTTATCAGAAAATTAAGTCAAGAAAAATCACATTGGGGCACTTGAATTCTAATCTCTTTTTAAGTTTCGATCACTGCACAGAATTTTAACTCTCTGCCGATACATGTATGTCATCATAAAGTATAAAACTGAAAGAAAAGGTAAAAGTTATCAAACAAATGATGGAAACATTTAAAAAAAAAATCAGTTGAATTAGACATCAATTATTTTACTGGATTTAGTGTTAATATTTCAATGAAATGTAAATTCTTCAATTACTTGAATAATAGTAACTTGAACTTTAAGGCAGTTGTTTTGACTATGTTTATAATACCATTATTATTTATTTTTGGTGCACAAATTAAACTTTAATCAGTCATGTAGCCAATTGCATTTTTTCTTATTATTATTTTTTTTTTCAAATACAGCAGACACCTAATTAACATGCTGCCATTTGATTGGATGTCTGCTTTAACAGGTAATACATTAGTTCATAAATTAGAAAATGCTTGTTTAACAATTTTTTTCATTTGTTTTAAGACAATTCAATGCTATTTAAGTATTTAATACTATTTTAAAGCATGCATTCATTAATCATGGATAGATTTTTTGATTCTCTGTTTTTACTGGAATTTTACTTAATGGAATTACCCCCTGGTACCACTTGAACCGGTTCCTCGGAAGACTACTGTAAATATTTTATTGTCAAAGCAAATGAGATTTAAAAAAAAGCTATATGTATTAGTAAAAAAAAAAGAAAAAGCTCTGCTAACCTTAAATTTAAAATAGGATTATGAATTAGGTTAATCTTGTTTTAATGGAAAATATTCTAAAAACTATGTCAAAATTAAAATGTAACTATTAGCAACAATTAAAAATACTTACGAGGAAACAATCCAATTAATAAATAAAGCCTCATAACTGTGGGAAAATAAAAGGAAATATTCCATGGATTGGGAAGAAAAATACTATATTTCTGTGTCTCTTCAAAGTATGGTATGTTTCTCAGAATGATTATACCTTAAAAAAAGAAGAAGAATAACATTAATACGGTTAAGACACACATGGGTCATTCTTCAAAAAATGTAACTTTTCTTTCACACGTCTTTTACAGTAAGATCTTTAAGGTACAATTTGTTTAACAATGATTTTTAATTTCGTCAAAAATATATCTATTTAAGCCTGCCAAGAATTTTTAAATAATAATTTTTATTTTAGTATATTTTTGATTCACAACATGTGAATTCTCACCTCCGTGGCATGTCACACACCTTGTGTGACTGTTTATGTTGCTTAATAACTTGTTTAATTAAAAGTCTATACTTATTGATTGTTCCTTTCACAAGTGTCTCAAATGTACTTCATGTATTTTATGTAGGATAATTGCACGAGGAGGCACTATTTAGAAACACAATAACTATTTTATTTACAAGACGAAACACCATCGCCATTCTGGAACATGCCGCACTGAAATCCAATCATTTCGAGCTGGCATACCTTTCAAGCTTGAGCTGAGTTGAGTTGCAACACAATATTGAAAACAATTATTACAAAAAATAAAATACGTGGCGTGATAAATTATATATATACAACAATTCTCTGGCCACTAATTAAAAAGTTAATAAATAATTAATAAAAGTTAATAATCTGAATTTAGTCCTAAATTTATAGGTTGAGTTTTACCACTGGTTTTCTAATTCTGATAGATCTACGTATAGGCACGGTTGAGTTATAGGTTAAGCTGGACCTGTGACTTTTTGGAGATTCAGGAACTTTGAAAGATTGAGATGGACTGGCTGTTAAAGGTAAATGTAGATTTCCTCTCTGCGGCGATGAAGTTTGAATTACTGGACTAAGGCTGGTTCTAGATGAAGACTGTCTATTTGGAGATTGTCGTGAACTTGTTCATCAGGTTCACAAAGTTCACATGTCTAGTTTTGGGTAGTAAATGGAGGACTTTTTGCGGTAGGCAGGGGATATTCAGTATTAGAAATCTTGGGGTAGAAAAAACGGTACTCTTGCGATACAGATCTTCAGAGGTATCAGTATTCACTTTGCAAAGTTGTAGTTGATCAAAATGTCTTTTAAAAACATCCGTCATCTAGTTCAACCAAGTAATGTAATTTCCCCAAGTTTCTCTACCACAACACCATATTTCCATTTTTGTTCAGCTGTATAATTTCTTGATTGGACGCGTTCTCCTAATTTAAATGATTTATTAAAATAAGGTCACAGTCTTAACACTATTTAATTTTAGCAAAATGTGAATTTTTTTTATATGTGTAAAAATTACGAATTGAAGAGTAAAAAGCGTAAAAAACAGCTAAAATGTGTACAAGTTATGCCAAGTTCTATAAAAGTCGGAATAACATTGCCTAGGTGTTGAAAGGGGGGGGGGGGGGCTTTGCAAGGAAACTAAAGCCTCTTCTTTTACAGCAATTGAAAACAATATCTGCTAACATAACCCAAAATTAAATGATACCCTAACTTATCTTACTGGATTTTTAAAGTTACAAAATACAAATTCTTCATTACTTTTTGAGGATCAAAATATTAAACTGCGTCATGCACAGTAATTGTGTACAAAAGTTTTCAATTTCTCCTGCCAAAAATATAATTGTTAGATTAACACTGAAACATGAGAGTGTTGTGAAGGTTTATAACAACACCCTAATTTTGTATAAGAATTTGACTCCATTATTTTATAAAAATCGACAAAACTTTATTTACATCACATATACTTCAAGAAGTCGTCATTTTTATTTTCTCAAGACCAAATTCTGTGGAACACGATCTCGTGCGTCTTTTTCACTTTTTTTAATTACGTGTTGCCATTCGGCAGTTTGTGTTAAATAGAAATAAAATAATTAAATTTAAGAATTAAAAGACATTAAAAATATGGATGAAAATATAATACTAGAGAATTATCATTACGTGGTAATAATTTTGACTGAGAAGGGCACTTCAAACACATATGTTTCATCTAATTAGTTACCCAGGCAGATGTGATGCTTTCTGGAAAAGCGAAATTTTGTTGCCACATTTTGAAAGCAGAGATTTAACTCCTAAGCTTTTAGACTTTTACAGTACCCCTTGTCTACAGTTAGATTATCGTGACTAGGGATTTTTTCTTGAGTTGGTGAGAACTGTCTTGATCCACTTGCACACCTCATCTAAACGTTGATTATACAATGAAAGTAAAAATTTAGAAAATACAGTAAACTCTTAATAACTGGAAGTCCGAAGGGACTGGCTAAAATCTTCGAATAATTGGTTGTTCGAGTTATTGGAAGTTACTTTTCTAGCCATCTCAAGTATTTTTATTATTTTTTTTTTTCAGGAATAGTGCATAATAGATAGACTATAAAAAATATATTGTTTGGATACAATTAATTATTAGAACTGCAAAAAAAAAAAAAAAAAAAAAAAAAAAAAAAAAAAAAAAAAAAAAAACCTTCACAGAGAAATTTTTTTATTAAGATACTTTGAAGTTATTTTGGACTGCTTGCATTTTTTAAAATCACATTTTAAAATGTTGTTAGTTTTTAAACAAAATTTGACTTATCCACGTTTTTGGAATTTTCCAGTGACTGCATTAAAATATTTGCAAAACCTGATACTTGCTGATTAGTTGGAGGTAATACAGATTCCTCATCATTAGCTGCACAAGCAGATTCTTCACGAACAGCTTCTTAACAGCTGCGTAGAATAAGGATTCACACCCAGTTACACTTTCCTCAATTTTCAAGTAATCTTTTACTTCTGCCCAGTCCACATCAACAAAGATTGGTCAGCAATAAAATTTTAAGTCGTCAGTCTCGGCAAAAAGTAGCCAAAAAGTAGCCTTATTGGCTACTTTTCACAGTTTTGCAACACTATGAGCATTAAGGAGCACTATTGTAAATAAATTATCCTCCTCATACAAACTGAGAAGCAAAGCAATGAGTTAAAGAAAAAAAAATCTTATTTTGGCTGCATTTTCATGCATCAAATGAAAATGAAACTTTAATAAAAACTTCAACTTAAAAGGAGTATATTTGTGATATAGAGACAACTTTGCACTGAAAACACTAAATTATTTTGGGACTGAATGAAAATTTCGAGATAAAGGAATATTCTGAATTATAAGGCTTTGAGTTATTGAGAGTCGACTGTACTAATTTTATTACATAAAAAAGAAAAAAGTTAAAATGAGGCAATTTTTATTTCTGATCATTAACTGCTGACTTAATATAACTATTAGTCATTAGTCTTAAAAAGACTGGCTATTTTTAGCTTATAACTCGTAATTTAAAAGTAACTACTTCTTAGTTTTACTGTTTTTCAAATAATTTTTGCCCTTAAATCAGTAAATGTAGCACATATTTCATTACAAAATGAAGTACACAACTATATTTTAACTTCATAAAGTAATAAATGCTACATAATGAACAAATATGGAAACAAAATGCAGTTATTTAATATTAGTTTGAAAATTACCTTCACAGAGAAACCCAAGAGGATACAATGGTATCCAGATGGTATACCTCAGCCAGCTAATGAAACCAATGTTTACTTTATAAACCCGAAGCATGTAATAAGGATACCTAACAGAACAATAGAAAAATCAGCAAAATAAATTAAAACTGAAGAGCAACTGCATTCCAGTAGCAAATTTACAAAAAAATGCATCAATTTATTTTCATTCCAAATCAATATTTATCTCACTCTTATAAAATGTTAACAGTATTTATTATATTAGAAAAAACACTATTACAGTAGAACCTCATCCATCTGGACTAATAGGGGATTCTGGTCATCCGAATTAATAAAAGCATGGATTAAACAAAATAACCTATAAATTGAGCCTAAGACAGAAACAAAGTACTGTATACAGTAAAACTTGTATTTTGAATTCAAGAGAATGAAATATTAAAATGAGAAAGAGAAAACTATAAAATGCATTACAAAAATACAAAATTAGGGCTAAGAAAAATTTATTACTGGGTTATCTCGCCTTTTGTTTATACAGTATGTGCATCTAAATGGCTGTCCCGATTAAGTCAAGTTTGGCTTAATAGGGTCTGGATTAATGAGGGTGCACTGCATGTCAAATGTAATCCACTCTTTTTAAATCAGTGAATTTTAAAAATTAATTATTACAGTAGACACCGGTTAATTGAATCAGTGGTTAATTGAACCAACTGCTTTAATGAATCAAATGGTCAAAAACAAAACAAAATCCAGCGTTATTGAACTAACCACTTTATGGAATCAAAACTGATTAGAACAAATGTAATTCATATAAGTGGAGCACTGTAGTATTATAATTTTTTCAGAAATTTTGCAATATTTTTCTTCCAGATGTACAGTAAAAATGCAACTGCTAGGTATTAAATGCAATTTAAGTTGGGAAAATGTTTCAGATATTATGCTCCCCTTATTCACATTTTTCAAAAAGAAAATATGATTTTAATCAGTTAAACAACAACTAATAGGAAACTGAAAAAAAAAAAAAAAAAAAGGCCTGTTTGAGTTTGAGAATGTGACTCTTAAAAATAAAACTCATGCAAACCAGTGTTGCCAGATTGGGGGAAATTTCCCCATTTTGGGGAAATTTTTTGCTCTCTGGGGAAATTTTAGGAAAATGGGTTTTGAGGGGAATTCTGTGGGGAAAATTTTTTTTCTTGGGTAAAACCCGAGGGAAAAAAGATTTTTTTTTCGTATTTAAATTTGCATATTTACATCTGGTAGTTACATTGTTTGTATCAAGCATTATGGTTTAGCTTTGTTCAACTTTATGGAATTTGCATTTCGCACTATGTGAAATATTTTCTTACAAAACTCGCATTAACGTTCCTCTTAGTCCGCCAGTGCCATCCAATCAAATCCAATATGAGTAAAAATCCTTTCTTGATGCAGGCGCTTGTGTTTATAAAGACAAAAAAAAAAAGTTGGGGAATTTTTTAAGAAAATTTAATTATTTGGGGGGGAAAAAAATTTTTAAGAGAAAAAAATATCATAGGATGTTGATTATTTTACGAAAATATTAATGGAAAAATAATTTTTGAATTTTGGAAATTTTGATAGAAAACATCGTTTTTTGGGGAAAAGTTGGATGGCAAGTGGGGAAATCTGGATTTGATCATCTGGCAATGCTGATGCAAACTCAAAGCTTCTAAAAAAACAGTATGAAAATCATGCATTTTTTTTAAAGAAAAATAATTTTTGTTCTTTCTAAATGAAGAAATAAAAAATAAAAAATTTCTTCAATTAGCTCCAACTAAAATAATTTAATCATTGTCCTCCTAAACAGGACAATTGACATCCCCTGCAACTTAGGGAATATCCGTAATTCTCATTTGTCAAAGTTTAACATCAGGGACAGATACAAGGGCGGGGCTATGCCCCTCCCGTGAGGGACCCTCCACTGGTAATGTGTCGAAAACGAAGTTCAAAAAATGGAAATTTAGCCGAGTTTCACTGATGTTGGGAGAATGGAGGCTTGGGTTTGGGACCCGATCTGGGAACTGTTTTGGAATTAAAGTCCCAAACCTATGTGATTAATATTTTTAAATCAGTATATATAGTAAAAAGTAAGAAATGAAAATCAATCGCCCCTCCCTTGTAAATTTTCTAGATACATCCTTGGTTAATATTTAATACAATGAAGGGAAAACTTACCGAAACACTTCACTTAGTGAATATATGTAGATGAGATAAAAAACAGCTGGTTTTGATTGTATACGAGGTTCACCATTGATCATTCCTATCAGCATCACCATTCGTCCAAAAACCTAAGAAGTAAACAAAAATTAAACTGAACAACAAATTTCAATTCTATTATCAAACTTCAGGAGTAAGTATTTAATGCATAAATAGGAAGAGATGTCAAGGCTATTTCCTAAAATTAATGAGAGACATACCTAAAATTAGTATCAGTAACATATATGCTTAAGAAGAGAGGTCAAAACTTTCATGTTCAGCTTATTTTTGACAGAACTACTTTCTCAATAAGTTTCTTCAGTGTTACCAGGTGGGCGGTTTTCCCACCCATTTGGGCAGGTTTTTAGAAATAACGGCGGGTAAACTTTGTCGTCTGCGGGCTGCGGTTTTTTGGGCGTGTTGATGACTTAGCTTTTTCCCCCCATATATCTTGGTTCAAAATATGCGTCTTCGCAAGCACAATTTGCAATAGGGTGTCTTTGTGTAGGCGTGTGTATGTTTATGTTAACAAGCAGACTTGTGCAGGTTAATTAAAAACAAATTAATAAACAGGTAGTTCCCGAGATGGCAAAAAGAATGTTAATTTCGAAGTGGACGAAAGAAAATCAGGGAGGAAACGGTTGATGACGTCACTAACAAAAATCGCTCGTCACGAATAGCTACTCACCTGGCAAGCATGGCGCTCCTGATTGGCGAGCTGCACGGTGCTTTTCAGAAGGGATAATATCAGATAAATGCATTTAGTTAACTTTTTACACTTTTTCATGAAACCGAGAAAAAAACATTAGTTTAGATACGCCTTTCTTGAAAGGGAAGGAGTGAGCAAAATATGCTTGACTGCTTGTCAATGGTTGTGTTCGATGGAGCGACCGGTAGGGGTAACTCACCGGTGAAAGTAAGGATGTCACTACCAGTGCTCTAGCATTAGCTGACGTCATTGCTGTCACGTGATTAACCGACCGGTTGTGCTCGACGAACTCAAGCTAACGAACAGGGGAATTAAATTGGGCGGGTTTTGGCAGTTTTGGGCGGGTTTTGTTAACTACTTGGGCGGGTTTCATCGGCGACATCTGGCAACACTGAGTTTCTCTGATTTCCGAAATTTACAGCTTTATTTTGCTGTTTGTAGGTTTGGGGGTTCCTGATTACTGTACATTACTTGTATGTACAGTAAACTCTCCTGATTATCCGCAGAATAGGATGGCACAAGTGCTGCAGATACATAGGCGGATTTAGGACTGAGTTCCTGGGGGGGGGGGGCTTTTTTCTTGAACAACATTTTTAAATACCCCCCTCCCCCATGTTTTTGCGCAAATATAAAGCCATGCTTTACTTTTTTGTGCGTCGCGTTTTATTAATGTGTTTTGCATTCTGTTCTTTTTAGGGAGACTGGTATCAAGAAAGTGACGCAGGCTCTCTTGTGGAAAAAAAAACAAATAATATGCTTTAAATGTGCTTTGTAATGTAAGTTAATGATTTAAAAGAAATGGTGTACACATTTAGAAAATAGGTAACAAGCGAAGTAGATCATTTGAACAATTAATAATCTATACACTTGATGAGGAATAAAATTTAAGTACACTTTGCTTAGAAGTTTCAAAGACTTATTTAATTTTTTCAAGGATTCTAGAACATTTAATTATTAAGGCTCATTAGCACTTTCCAGTCTTTAATTGAGTACTAGATTGCATTGTTTTACAGTATTGTTCAAACTTTGTAAGAAACAGCTACTTTAAGTTTAAAAAGAAAAATAAACCATCGATTTCTCATTGAAACAACTTTTTTTCAATTACAAGTAGTGCAGAAAACGAAAAAGGAATAGTTGCAACATTTTTTTTTCCTGGCTAAACAGATTAACAAATATGCAGTAGAAGTAAGATAAAAGCAAGCAATACAAAATACTGCATTGGGGATTAAACAACCCTATCCTCTCCCATTTGTTAGAAATTTAAAAGTTTAAGGTTTGTAGAGAGAGCAACACTTTTCTCAAATTTTCAAAGTTTTCAAGGACTTGAAAATGAAATTAGTTTTTCCAAGCACTTACCATTTTTTTTAGGAACGAATCATGCAATTTTTCAGAAGTTGAGAGTCTACCTCAAAGCAGGGGCCCTAAGCTATAGTTTGTTTAACTTATACGTAAATCTAGCCCTGTTTGTAATTCACTCTTACCTGCAGATTTTTCTTGGACTGTTTGTAATTTTTATGAAAATTATGTTCTCTACTGGGCTCATATCTGGACTGTTTCCTTTCCGTGGAGAAGTGTTTTTATATTTTTTTCATTCAAAACTTCGGTTACAGACAAAGCTTCAAAACACAGGAAGCTCCATCATGCATAAATATGAAGTCCCCATTTAGAAATCAATTTTGAAACTGTGGAACCTTTGCTCAAGCACTTTTCTATGCTAATATTGTGTTTTACAGAGCCGTGTCTAAGTGGAGGGTTTTAGTAGTTTAAACCTTCTCATTGGAAAAACAAAAAAACAATAAACCATTAAACAATTTTTTAAAAGTTAATTTAAGAGTTATACTCTGATACAGTAAGTCGATGGAGTTTCGCCGGGACCATCAAAATGTGTTCAGAACATCCGGGAGTTCACATTAGGTACTACACATGAATAAGCATTGAAAAATATGATGTTACAAAGCATTGATATTTTAATCTTAAACACTTATACTTTGTCATCAATGTCACACCTCTGAGAAAAGGTGAATAAAAATTGGTGGACAAGAAAATTAATTTAGAATACGAGTTGTTGCCTTGTGCCAGCTATGCCAGCAATGTGGGGTGCTCTGCTTAACTTTTCCAACTGTACCGTAATTTGGTGTGAAGTTCGACTTCCACAGTACACATATGCCATAAGTACCCGTCCCGTTTATAGAGTAGGCAACCAACCATTCACAGCACAACAACACATTCACAAAAAGAAAGTATAAGGACAAGAGAGAGATCGAGCCGGGATTCAAACCCAGGACCTACCCATTTGCAGTCAGACTTCACTGACCATTAGACAACAGAATAGGAGTTAAAATTGTAGTTAAAAAAAATTAAAAAAAAAAACACTAACCTGTAAAAATGGTGGTATGGCACTTCCAGATGTGTAGCCAAGGAATGGATGAAGTACTTCCAATATTTGAAAGAACTGACAAAAACTAAAGGCATTCTTTACAATAGGGTATGCTTTTCCCATAAATGCTACAAATAGAAAACATAAATCAGGACTTTCAACTGAATTCATGCAAAAAATTAAATTTTAATCTAACATTCAGAAAATTCGTTACAATACTCATCAACAGCATGGCCATATTTAAGGGGTGGGTTTTTAGGGTTCAAACCCACCTCCGAATCAAAACTGTTCCAAAATATGCTTTTTATTATACATGTTTTTGCTGAAAAATTTATCATTACTGATTTATTTCTTATTTATTTACTTATTTTTTCAATTTCATTTTGAAAAGACGAAAATATTACTATTGATGAACTATACAAACTCAGTGCTTTATCTCCAGCATTTATTTTTATTGAAGTTATTACAAAAATTATTTCCTACGAAACAATAATGCATTTTCGTTCACTTTTGAATACCTGAGAACAAATACATCAACATTTATTAATTTAAACTTGCCATACTCTATATTTAACATATTTTGTAAGTGCCAAAAAATATGAATTTAAGAGGTATTACATGGAATGCATGCATATGATTACATGCTAAAAAGACATTGAATATTTAATAAGGGTGAAGTTATGTAATGTAGACATCACTTTTTTCTTTATTTAATAGACCCATCACCATTTACACTTGCTGAGGTTAAATCCCATAAAGTAGCCAAACCCCATTAAATTAACCTATTGTAACAAAAACCAGAGGACTATACAAATGAAATTGATCTTTATTGGTCATATAGATTTCATGAGAAATGTGCTGGCAAAACCCTCCCCGAAACAAAAGTCTGTTTATGGCCCTGATCAACAGCACTGGCATTGATTATACATATTTATTATTGTTACCTAAAAATAAATATGAAAGAAATAGGACAAAAAACACACAAGAGAAGGCAGAAATGCAAAACAAAATAGTTATGATGCAGAGTTACAAAACGATACATGCAAATTGAAGCAGAATATCTATTTCAAAAATGATTTTTTAATTACCATTCAACTATTTTATTTTTATTGCAAAAGTTTAAAATATAAAAACATGCTATCACTATACAGTGGTCATCTATTATTTGATTCGCGTTTGTTTTAAAAAGTTTTGATTCCATAAAGCGTCGGATTCAATAAAGTTGGATTTTTTTCTGCTTTTGAAAATTTGATTCATTAAAACGGTTGATTCAATTTGCCGGAATCTACTGTGCTACTAATTTTAAGTTACTTGGATATCAAGAATGCTAAGTTTTGGAGAAATTACCTTTCAAGTAGATTTCTTCTTTTACATGATGACTTTTTTTGCGGTTAAAATTTAAAAAAAAGGCCAAAGTAGTTTTTAAAAAAAAGATAAAAAAAACCCAAGATTTTTCAAGGTTTCACTAAACAAACTATGTCATGAAATTTAATGTTATTTGTTTAGTTTAAAAAAGAAATGTGAAACACATAAACTTATTACTGTTTCTAACATTATGTGATTGTGATTCATATTAAAATTTTAGAAAAACGTAGAAACAAACGTAGGAATTTGTTAAAAATAGGAATTTGAAATCAATATAAAACAAACAAAAAAGGAACAAAAGAAGAAAAATATTTGTGTTCTAGAAATATTATACATATGGAATTGATAATGCATTAACTCTAATGTGGATACAATAATCAATACCAAATAAAGGAAAATTTATTCGTTTGTGTCAAGGGTTGTGATAGGGAAAAATAAAAAGAAACGTTTCCGTTCAAACGTAGTCCAAAGTTTTAGGCACTGAAGTTGTCACATCGGTTTAGAAATCTAGACCTCAAAATGAAACCTTTGATTGAAAAACACACTCACAATTGTTTATTTCTAACATTGACTGAAAACCTCTGTCATAAATATAATCAATATAGAAATGCAAAAATTAATGAAAACTTACATGGACCATCTTTAGCATAATGGATGCTGAGAACAATTAGAACATACAAAAAACCAATGAATTGGGATAAATTATACAAGAATAGGTAAATTTTTCTGAACTCTTCCACTGGAAAAGAAAAAAAAAAAGGGGGGAATTAATAAAAACAGAGAAACAAAGGAATTGAACCAAAATTTCATGCAATATAAATATTTTACCTCTTGTTTGATATTTTTTCTTTCGATGATGCATGCGTGATAAAGTTCGATCGGCATCATAAGATGGCTGAAATTTGATAGAATAATAAGTACAGAACACAGTAGTAAAAAACAAGTAGACAAAAGCTGTTTTGGATCAACATTCAATGTGTTAAAAACTGCCACACAAACATTTAGTTTTAAACTTAACAGAAACTTAATAAATACTAAAGGCACTTTGGACAGCACAGTAAGCTTAAAACTATCTGCAGGAATGAAAATCAACATGCAGTAGGTAGGTAAAACTTTTAGTTAAGAAAATACCTTTTGCTTTCAATCATGTATTCATGAAAGAAATAATGACCATTTTTCATCGATTCATCTTCAAATTTTGAAGATGATCAGTGACATAGATATTATTAGCAATTTTCAGCCAATGCACATATCTACAGCAAATGTATCTGCGCAGCGACCACCAGCGAAACATTTCTCTTATTATAATTCTAAAATTTCAATTTTCTTTCAGAAAATTTCAACCCTTTTTTTTTTGTTTTGTTTTCTGTTTCATTTTCATAGAACACAGAGTCATCCCTGCCAATCTTGTAATTTTTTAAGGTTTTTCACCTATCTAGATATTTCTTCCTTTCTGGCACATTTAGTTTTTTCTCCAGGCTTTTATTCTCTTCTGGAATCAGTTTCCTACTTTAGCGGTACACGTAAGAACTTTTTCTATAATGCAAACATATTCTTGGAAAATAGCTGTGTCTTTTTTCCTCTTTGACTGAGGTATAACGTGACCGATTGTATTCGAAACAGGAAGGGGGGGGGGGGGGAATCTGCGTATGAAATTGTGCACACATTTAATATATTGATAAACATTTATATTATCTTTTAAAGGAGAAAACTGATTTTGGTAAAAGGAAAACTTTTTTCCATTTATCTTTTTTTCTGTTTCCTTTTCAGGGCCATTGTAATGAAATACATAAACTCTTGGCAACCTTTTCCGGAATTGATATTGTTTAAACAGAATTTGCAAAATTGTTCTAAAGTGTGAGCATGAGTGTTCATATGCAAAATTTTAAGAGGGGGTGGGGTTCAGATATTTTCCCTATGGTTTAGAAGGGTATTTTCCCCCTGGAAACCGATTTCAGTACAGATTCGAGTTATTAAAATTTGAAGAATTTAATAACTTATTCATTAATGGCTGGAGAAGAAATGTTTTTACATTTTTGCAAAGAAAAAAGTACTAAAAGCAAGCAAGTTTCAATTTCTAAGCGGGCTTGAGCCCTCTCTTGCCCCACTATATGAGCGTCCATGTGCATGAGTGAAATATATATATTTAATACATATACAGAGATTTACAATACTTTAATATTGATCAATTACACAATTGGTTTAACTTAATTTTTTGAGCATTTTATTACATAAGTGGCAATGAATTAAAAAAACATGCTGAATTTTTAAGTTTTATTTTGGTAATCTGCCCTTAAAATCAAATTTATATTTAATTAGATGCTAAATGCTAAAGATTTTGAAATGTGTGTGGGGGGGGGGGGAGGGGGGAGAGGCAGACCTCTACTACCCTACTCATGTAGTAATTTTTGCTAACCTCCAGATCAGCCTGAGATTTGAATAGCCTAAAACAATGACTTCTTTTCCTGTCCTTCATGCAAAAAGTTAACTTACCTACTAACATCCTTCACCTTGATTAATTTAAACATCTGATTCCCCCCCTCCACCTAACTCTCTTTTGCTCCAGGCTATAAATGATAAGAATTTTCAGTCTGGTATCATAATCTAAATCTGAAAGTCTTCCTATTAGCCTAGTAGCCCTTCTAGGCTAGCAAGGAGTATTCTGAGCGTTTTGAGAAAATGATGTTTTATTGAAATAGTTTGGGATTTAACTTCTATTTAATGCTCTACTTAGTTTTTTTTATCAAAACACAAAACCAAACTTCTTCAACTACTAAAAGCGAACACACAAATAAATCTCTTTATTTCTTACTACTGGTATCCGCATGGCTTTGCCCGTAGTAGAAAATTAAAAGGGCATTTGGTTCGCCTGCATAATGGATGGTGAATTTCTTGCCAATTTGCTATGTTAATTTGCTCGCCCATGGTCGCTTATGGTAGTTTTTTCATCCACTTTATGGTAATTTGCTAGTCCACGTTATGGTAATTTGTTCGTCCACATTATGATAATTTGCTTGGTAAAATGTTCTTAAAATTGGAATAGAAAAAAAACAAAATCAAGTTTTTGAAATATCGCTTCGAGGTGCACACCCCCATGCTACAAACTATTTTTGTTCCAAATTTCATGAAAATCATCTGAATGGTCTCGGCACTATGCGTGTCCATGGGCAGATCCAGGGAGGGGGCCATGGTCCCCTCCGAGGAAATTTTAAGAATAGGTAAAGTCCCCTTTTTTTGAGAAAAAATGTAAAAAATTTCCCTTATAATACATACAAAGTCGAATATTAAGGAAAACAATGAGAAGGGGCTCTGGCCACCCTGAAAAAGTTTCAAAAATAGTTAAAAACCTTTTTTAGATCTAAATATACCTCAAAGTTCCCCTCGCCGGGGAGCCATGAAACCACACTGAGGAAGTTTCAAGTATAGTTTCTTAAACCCTCTTTCCAAGCTTAAAAATGAAAAAAAAAAAAAAAAAAAAAAAAAAAAACTTCATTGTAATTTATCTTAAGTCTAACAAGAATGGAAACAATGTCAGAGGAAGGGAATGGCCACCCCACAAAAATTTCAAAAATATCAAGTGTATACCAAACATTTGTGCTCGTTTAGCATAACAGGCTCGTCTTGTAAGATGTGTTTACTTCCCCCTTGCGGGAAAGAAAAGGGATATGTGTTAGTAATTGTCCGATAAAAAGTTATGCATTTAATGATTGCACATTAAGTTAAAGTTACACTTAAGTTTTAACCTGGTTTTATGCAGTGATGTGTAATTATTCTTCATTGGAACCTCCAAACTACTACTCTTTCTCTTGTTAATATTTCCAAAGATCCTCTACTAACCACATTATAAAAAGTAACTTGTAAAAGTTTCCAGGGGAGGGACCCCACCTCTCCTGTTTGCCTACATCGTTCAAAATGGGCCTAAATTTTGTTTTAAGAGCTTGAGTTTCAAAACATTTCCGGAGGCGAACTCCTCCCTCCCTAACATCATTGAAAGTGTTCAAGAATTACATTTTGGAGCTTCGATTTTGTAAAATTGCTGGTCCTCTAAAAGTTACTCATGACTCATGGATTGCTTACATTTGCATTTTAACGAGTTTAATTTTGAAAAAAATTTGGGAGTGGACCTTAGATAAGTCGATAAATTAGTAAAATTTCCTGGGATGGGCCTTTTACACTCTTTCCTTTCCTAACATCACCAAAAATTGTCTAAAACAGCCTTTTTAGAGCTACAATTTTGTTTGCGTTTTTAAGGTTTCAATTTCAAAAAATGGGAGAGGGGATTGCACCCGAGCACTTAATATTACGAAGGTCAGTTAAAATGCATTTCTAAGATTACCAATCAAAAAAATTTCCTTAGATGGGCCCTCAAATCTCTCCTTTGTCTTACATCATCAAAGATCGTATAAAACTGCATTCTCAGAGCTACTAGACATGGGAGCACCACCGAGCCTCTCCTCCTCAACATTACCAAAGATCGTCTAAAATGCGCTTTTAAGACTACATATTCGAAAATTTTCTGGGGGAGAAACCCCCGGACCCCCTTTACTTCAGAGTTAACATTACATCGGCTTCTTCTTAAATCAAAAGTCCTATAGAGTCGCCTCTGAACATGGTACTGATTACAGGAATACCATTTTGTAGCAACGATATATGCACACGTTTGTTAAGAAAAGAGGAAAATTATTGGGAAGGTTACAGCCTTTATGTTACACTTGCTTCACCTAGTGAAAATTCCTTAATAAATGCTCTAGTTAAAGGTGGACTATATAGATATTTGTAAAATTCAAAAATTTTCCGTTGCATCTTATTTTTCCAAATGACTCCCTCCGAGAATTCTGTCTGGATACGCCCCTGTGCGTGTCACAGAGATCCAGACAGAGAGAGATCCTGATATCCAGACAGAGAGACTTTCAGCTTTATTATTAGTAAAGATATTAGCTATTTTTCTCCTTTTGCAGGGAGGCTGAAGGAGGGGGCTATTATTCTTTGCCCCTCTAATAATATACAATGTACTAAGAGCTAACACATCTATTTTTTACATTACAGTCAAATTTCAATATTTTTATTTGTTAAAAAAGGGGGGGAGTGTCAATAAAAATGTGATCTCCTTACTGTATTAAGCTCTTCATCCTCTTCTTCATCATCTGTTTTCAACTTATCAAAATCTAATTTCAACCAGGCAGGTTTATAAGAATCTTGAGTTAGCCTTGGCCACCATTCAGGCTCTATTTTATTGATCAAAATTTCAATTGCCATTTGCTTCATTGAAACTTGAATATTCTGAAACAAAGAGAAATTTGTTTTGATAGAATTAAATTCTTGAACAAAAGTATTCAAGTACAGTGAAATTTCTATGAGCGGCCACCTCTATACAGCGACCACCTCCATTAACGACCACATTTCTGAGGCACTGTTTTTCCCCCGTATATGACTAATGCTAAAATACCTCTGAGAAAGACCATTAAAATCTCTCACAATGACTGGCAAATTGTAAACCTCAGTATTAAAAAATATAGGAATTTTTGTTAAAGAAAACTCAAAACGAGAGAGACAACAAAAGAAAAACAATAGAACATGGAATTCATACACAGAACAGTTTTCTCATGCTGACGAAGGTGGAAAGAAACCAGAATAAGGGATTAAAATCTATTTTCCTGTGGGTCCAAACGGGTTCCTTTCTTGCTTTCTCTGCTTAGAACCTCAAAAATGTCACAAAAAAGGGGACGTTGTTTTTCGGACCCTTGAGAAGCTAAGGTGGCTGTTAAAACCAAGTTTTAACATTCCATTAATATCCTACGATGTTTTTATCATTCACGCCGGCTGTGACACATAGAGGGCAGCACTACACAGGAGTTACTCAGCCCATATGACGCTTCGGCGTTAGGGGTATGGAAACATGTCAAAAAATTCAAAAGTAGCCAATGAATGCCCGAATGTTCTCCGCGTGGGTACACGATTTTTAATGAGAAAAAGTTGACTTCTCTTGCTTGTGTACTACAAACTTCTCTCTTGCTTGTGTACTACGATGGGGCGAGGGTGTGAGAAAGCAGGTCCTTCTGAGAAGCGGTAGAAGAAAACGAAAAAAATGTTATACAGTCCGGTCATTTTGTACCGGTATGATTTAATTATGACTTAACCAGAAAGTAGATATTCATTAATCAAGAAATTAATTTTGTCTATGCTGATAAACTCCAGAGATACGCTTAGACAATGTTGGCGAAGGACCGTTAATTTAACTGATAGTCTTTGGATATTAATCGCCTTCAAGAAAACAACTAATGGCAATTTACTCAGTCACACATCCAAAGGTGATCTGTTGAAGTGTAGTGTGTTCACCTTAGAACATTACCTGCAAAAAGGTGATACAGTAAAACCTGTCTACTACGATACTGTTGGGACCTAAAAAAATATCGTAATAGACAGGTTATTGTTACAGACAATTTGATGATTCATGCTGACATTTTGTTGGGGCCAAAAAAAAAAGTTATAGACATGTTATCATTATAGACAGTATCGTTATACACAGGTTTCACTGTATGTGGAACTGTCATGCAATCGCCGGTGAACATTACCTGTAAAAATTTGTGTCTAATCATCACTAATATCAAGGCATCTGTCGATGTGTATGCTTGAACTCTCTGTGACGGGAAAAATCACAATAAGAAAGAAAATCGTAAAATACGCGAGTGATGAAAGTGCTTCAGCAAGAATCTAAAACAACCGTTTTGTGATTCGGGGCTATGAGTGCTAAACAAATCACATCAGGATCATCGCATCCCGATTTTTCCTTTTCATTTTCAATCAGCAAGCAATTACTTAATTTACATGCATAAAAAATCAATAATCCAGTAAAATCGTTTCTTTACAATGTTTTTTCTCTTTTATTATAAATGATTGCAATCAGTATAAATGATATTTAAATAATGTGCTAAGTATTTTTAATAAATTGAATTCTTAAGTAATATATAGATATAACGGTAAGTTATTTCTGGTTCGTATGTTGTGTATCACTCGTGTGTTCAACTCGAAGATTGAAGGCAAGGCATGGTATATTCAGTAGAGTGATAATAGGGCTGGTAACTTACTGAATATACCATGCTTGCTTCCAATCTTTGAGTTGAACGGAACCATTGCTTCGGTCACTCGTCTGGTCAGTGCTAATTCTGTATTAGCTACCAGTTTGTTTGGCACTCTTGGCTTCCTTAAAGAGGTTTTCCACCTCCAGCTCAGTCACTTCCTAAGCCGGGCTGATGAGTGCCAATAAGCACGAAACTGCAGTCCTTAGCTGGAATTGACTGAGCTGGCAGTGTATTTCATGTAATAATGCATTCATTGGAGGGACATAATGTCCATTAAAACTATAGGTATTGTTAACTTTAATAGTAATCTAAGCAATTTAGATTTTAAAAAGATTACGTTGACTATTGTCATGCTTGCTTCCTCTCTTGGATCATGCATTTTTTTTAAATTAATTAATTTTGTAATTCAGCAAAAAAGCGAAAATGCATGTTTCACTTTCGTGATAATTGATGTAATATTTTCCCATTTTGCAAAAAATGCGACCATAGCGGAAACTCTGGTGCCAGTGTGTGGACGGCATGGACGCCCCCACCCAGGAGGAGGTTGGTGGACAGTGGTGCTAACAAAGGCCCAGATCTGAAAACCAAAGGAACATCAACTACAGTCAAGTGAGAGTAATTCACAACTTCAATATATACTATAGGGAGCGCTGCAGTCACTGTCTAATGGTGGAGTAATGTTCAGTGCGTTTGTTTGGCTTATAGCTCATGCAAGATCCTTCTGAATTAGGAAGGTCCAGTATTTGTGATAGGAACAGGGAACCCTCGGGTGTGATGTGATGTCTAATGGCGGATGAAAAAGGTAAAACAAACAAATGCCGTAACTTATAACTTGCTTTGAAGCTTAGTGAATGACAGTAATGTTTTATTGTGTTTGTTGGAAGCTTTCTTTTCTGTTTTTCTGAAATTATATTACACTACAAACTGAATGAAGCCTGGAATTTACTCCAAAGAAAACACGTGGAATGTAATGTTTTACCTCTTTTGGTAGTGTCGTTAATCACCGCAAAGTAGCATATTCGAGCTCTGGAGTTGCGAATAAGCAATTCATGATTGCTTGAAAAAGAAATACTAATATATTTAATACCAATACTAATAATTCTTTTCTAGACTAGGCAATTTTTGAATGCAACAATTTATTGTACATCAACAATCAATATACTTACTGAATCAATTTTTCTGAAGAACACAAATTTAAAGAAATATTCATTTCTACCTTCATTTGCACCAATTCCATGGGCTGTAAATTCCATAGAATTTTCATCAGCATTAATTACAGGAGCCTGCGGGGAAAAAAACTAGAAGCTTAAAATGTGTGTGTAGTTGAAGATAACATTCAAAAAATATGTATTTCTTGTATTTTCATGAAAAGCTTAATCTTTCCTCTACTTTTCTTAAATCATCGTGCTATGTAACAATATTTAGTTTTCAAGAAGATTGTATATTTTTTAAAGTGCAAACTAACGGATAAGGATGAAACCTAAAAGTGTGGCCAGGTGTCATTTTGATGCCTTTGAGAGAAAAAGAAATGAAAATACATTTACTGGTGCTGAAACAGAGCGCCAATTCAAAAAAGTCTCTTAAGACATAACATTGCAAGAATTTGAAGCATTTATAATGTTTTTGTATGTAAAAAGGAGCATTAGCAGCTAGTTTCTGAAATGCAACTGAAACAGCACTGGTTATTTTAAATTTTTTAAAAATGATTTAGTAAAAATTCATAAAATCTCTATATTTTAAATAGACTGTATTTATTATAAATACAGTAGGACACTGGTTTAACAGACCTCTATTTTATGGATTTCGCAAATTTTTCTTTTTACCTGCCTAAAATGAGGGCAAAACCCCCTATTTACCAAAAAATTAAGAACTGAATCAAAGAATTTTTTTAACAGTCTATTTTTTTCTGTTAATTTGAGTTAGGTAACATTGGATTGTTTTTCAAATGATTCTTTCATCTTGTGCGAAGCAGAAAAAGACTTTTCTTGGAATCAGATATTTTTGATGGGCGAGGGGGCAACCAATGAATAGCAATTTTGATGCATAAAGCGATAATGAAACTACCATCAGAACTTACTTTTTCTAATGCTTTACATGATCAGGAAATAAAAACATGCATCATACAGCAGGCTGTAAATGACACAGTATTTTCTTTTCCCCATGAAGTCGAAAGAGAACTATTTGGTTGGAGTCAAGTATTAAGGAAGTTGTCAAACATCTATTCTCAGTACTTCAGAATAACTATAACTATTGTCTAATAAGTCCCATAATGCGGAATAAAAAGTGAACACTCCCTAATTATGGATATTTTTGAGCAGTTATTTATTTGGGCTTTTAGGTAAAGCAAGTGATTTTTTCCTCATCCCCAATATTACCAATAACCCCGATTTAACGTATAAAAGTTTCGGTCCCAATAAATTCGTTACATTGGGATCCAACTGTATGCAGGGGTCTGTCCAGGATTTTTCACAGGGTCTGTTTTTTGTGAAAAATCAAATAATTTTGTGAAAAATGAATTAATTTTGGTCATTTCCATGCGTGACTTACACTACAATTGACAATTTAACAAGTATTGTTTGCATAGTTAATAATCAATTTTTATTTAATCAAAAAATCTTATTGTATGTCAGTTTACCTCTGAACATGTAGTATTTTTAGCAATATACAAAAACTTTTTTACATTTTGTATTTTACCAAAAAATCATAAAATTGTCATGATGTGACTGACACTACAGGAAAGGAAGTCAAGTTTTAGATACCATTCTAAATTCAATTTTCTTCTTCACTGGTGCAGTAATTTAACATTCTGTCAGTGTATTCTTTTAATACAAGGTTTAAAGCTATAAAATTGAATACAAACAAATTTTTAACTATTAAAGAAAAATATTTATTAGCATTTTTGTGCGTGACCTACACTACATTAATTTTGTGACTTACACTACAGTATGTAAATTTTATAACAATAATGAATACTGAACAAATTTAAGTAACTTTAAATCTTGTAAATGGAAGTTTAGTCACTGTATATATAATAAATTAAAGTTAAGCCATTGCATACATGGTAAAATCATAAGTGGGAAAAGTGATATGTAACCGCCGGTCAAAGTTAGGTTCCGGTAATTTTTTAATACCTTCTTCAATGTCAATGTCTGACGAATCTTCATTGACAGGCCACGTGAAGTAACTTCCTTTACATTGCAGAAATTTCACTTTTATCGAAAACAAATCTTTGCTTAATATCTGTCCCACAAAATATTTGACATTTTTCTTTCCTGCAAATGCTACTAAAACCCAGCTGCCGACATCAAATTCTGTTTCATCTGCTTCTTCTTCTATATCTACATCTACATCTTTTTCCACATCTACATCTCCATCTTTTTCTGTATCTACATGTCCATTGGTTAAATCAACTGTACAACATTTTTTGGGGTTCAAGGAAACATTTGAAAATTTAAGTATGTATTTCTTTACTTTAATGAAACAGTAGGATTTCTGAGTATCGGGAATCGGAAATATTTCTTTTCCGTTTGGAGAGCAAATATTTTTTCAATATCGGGAGTTTAGTTATTTCTCCCTTTATGTTGTTGTCAGAAATATATAACAATGTGACGCTTTTGCAAATATCTTGTGCACAGAGAAAAAATTCTTCTGCAGAATGTGGAGCAATTTTCCTGGAGAGGGTGGCTTCTTTGACCCTTCTCTTCACCGTGCCACCAAGTCCATCAATAGGTCCTTTACCATGACTGGTTGCAGAGAAATGCTATTCAACAATGGGGAAGTTTTGGAACATGGCGATGCAGATTGAATATTTTTGCTTAAAGTGTTGTCCAGTTCCATCTGATTTGTATATAAGTCTTGAAATAAACAGTTCAGGATAGTCGCATTGAATTTTCTCTATGATTTTTTCATTAAATACAGCTACTGCGTATTTGTCGTGCTGCATGTAATCTGATACTACAACTATTGGCAGTTTTTTTTCATTTTGATATATGAAATATGATATGGCCGTGTATATTGTGCACGATTTCGAGACCCAATGAGCCGACTGCATCTCATCTTGATAGAAGAAACTATAATTTTCACTGAAGTCGAAATGAAATAGCAAAGTGTTGGTTGATATGCCTGCCTTCAATTCTAAAAAAAAAGTATCTTGTTGTCGCTTGACATAAACATGTGTTAAAAACTGTGGAAGTTTAGATTCTAATTTTTCTAAAGCATCTTTTAAAGTAGAAGAAACATTTCCCCCTGAAAAGAGTTTTTGTCTCATCTCTCATCCATTGTGAATATTTAATTTCCTCTTCCAAATTCAAATCTTCAGTTAGCTCTTCCATGACATTGTGAAATTTCTGTAAATTTCCACAAACGGAACATCTTTCATAAAAGCAATCTTCCATATTGCCATCACAAACAATTAGCTTGACCAATTCTGAAGCATAATTTGGTAACTGTTTGACTGCTTGTAAAATTACTCGAACATTTTCGTGGTAAATACACAAACATATATTTGATGGTGTTTGATGTCTGAGGCAAATGTGACCTGGTCGCAACTCACAAAATTTAGAGCGACCAATCTTAACACTTGGATTTTCAGCTTTAAAAATTTCATAAGTTTCTCCAAGAGTCAGCATCAAATATCTCTTCTGAATCTTATTTTTGTTGCCTTCTTCATCCTTCATTATTATAAAATCCCTAGTACCAGGTGCCTGGTAGGATATACTATCATTTTCAAAAAAAGATAATACATGAGAAATTACTTCATTATTTATCTTGGTTACTCTTGATGACTGGGGAGCAGGTGATTTTAAGATGTTAGGAACTAGCTGGTGAGCTAACTTTTTCACAAGAGCTTGACATTTGTTAGGACTTGTGGGTAGGTTCCTTTTGACTTTTGCAATGGCTTTCCCAAATGACATTGGACTTTTAAATGCTTTTCTTGGTGAATCGGAATTGGGATCAAAAGAAGTACTTTGGTTTTTTGAAGCATCTCTTATGGATTTTTTTTAGTCTGTACTTTCTCATTTCTTCTCTTTTCTTTACTCGTAGAGCTTCTTTATCATCAATGGTTATTGACTTTTTCTTTGCTATACGCCTACTCTTCTGTTTTTTGGTTTCATTTTCTTTAAAGGATTGAAATTTATTACTAGCTTTAAGTCTCTCCCTTTGCTCTCTTTTTCTTTCAGCTGCTGATTTAGCCATCTAAAATCAAAATGAACAAAATATCAGAAATGTACAAATCTAATGGCTTGTCTACAGCAGATAGATCAAACAGAAGCTGTGACTGACACTACATTGTGACTTACACTACAAAGTTAAAATATTTCATAAATAGAGAAAATGACTTAAAATTTAAAATTTAAACATGTGTTAATTAGAGACATTACACATAGAAAGAAATAACTTAAAAATTTTAAAGAAAAGCTTAATTTTGAATCAAGTAGAGAAACTTTAGTATCTTTTTGTGACTTACACTACAACCAAAACAAGGTGATTTTTATGCTTCTTATTAAGTAACTTAAACTCATGAATCACTATTTAAAATAGGTTGTTTAATGGTAAATATATTATATTTTAATAATTAATCTACAAAAATCTGATGAAAATGCCACTTACCTTTAAATTCAAGAAATCAAAATGATGAAAAAAGACAGACCATGCTTTCAAAACAAAGTAGCCATTTTGAAACTGCAGTGTTGCCACAGATAAAAGCAAAAATAGTTTTTGATGTAAAATTTTTGGAAGTGTCTGCTACTCCTCGATTTTTCTAGCAACCTTTGAAGTAACTTGGCGTGGTTTCAGACGTCCTCGATATTTGGCGATCACGTTCGCGTTGTTTTTTGGCAGCAACTGCTGCGCCTCGTGCTTTTTCTCAGCATTCTTTCCCATGTGGATAGTATTTTAATGATCTAATTATTGTAATTATGGAGAAATGATTTTTGAAGTAGGGGGCGAAGTTTTCTTCATTTGAACAAATTAAAATACACCAATGTTTTTGGCGGGCGAGAGTGCCAAAAAACAGGAAAGAAGATAAAAATGAAAGGAAATCCAAGTGAGTATAAGTTTTGTGTGTTGACCAGTACACCGAACTGACATGTAAGAAATTTAATCTAATTTTCTTACAAGTTGCTTCCTCTTTAAAAAAAATAATACTACGTTGCATATATTAGCTGTTTTATAAGGTAATAAATGACTACATTGCTCAAAATGTGTCGGAATTCATTAATGAGCCTAAGTTTGCCGATGATTGGTTTTATGAACCGTATTTAGTCACCAAAGAAGATTTCTGTTGTTTTTGGGACCTCGGTTTGGTGTATTTTTAATCAACATAAATGCAGCTTTCTGTTTGATGATACATTTACTGTATTAACTGCCATTTTTTATACTAAGAGCTCCTACAGCTCAACAGGCAATTAAAATAGCTATGGGTTATTATTTTATACTTAATGCTAATTGCTTCATGTAATATCTTTTCAATAATGTTTTTATAGCTCTTTTACTGTGTTATTCTTGTTGCACTGTAATGTTGGTATTATATTCCTGGCTTCTATTTTCTTTTCATGGCAATGCATTACTGGTCCCGTTTTTGTGAGGCTACTTTTATCTTAAGATGGACAGCATTTTGTCGAGTGGATGTAAATAACAGCTAAATCGTTGGTGATTTTGACCTGGAGTTTATGGCAACTATGACGTTAGGCGACTGCAATGGTTTCACTCGCATGAACAAACGGAAAGTACCCAAGGATAATTTGGTAAGGCAAATTTAGATAATTAAATTTATTTTATGTTTCACAAAAGAACTAGATGAGTGCCCAAAAAAAACAGTATTGAAAACTTCAATTATTAAAGAATCAAATATGTATTTAAAAATTGATGCACCTAGTTAATCTATTACAAAATTGTTTCGCTCCGCCTTGCATGTGGATAATATGATTTGATGCCGGTAAAATGTTACAATGTATTTAATATTTCGTATTGAGGTGTAAATGATGTTTGATGCACTTTTGAATCCATTGGGAGACCTGGAATCCTATTTTCTAAAGTATTAACCTTGAAGTGGCCTCTATTGAAGCACTGATCACAACTGGTGTGTTTATCTTATTTGTCTGCGAGCACTCCAGGTTAAAATGCATTGTGTGCAAAGTGTTTCCCTGCTTGATATTTGGTATTCTTGATTTTTTTCTATGCACAGAAGGCAGAAATTCATATTAATTTATTATAATTGTTCTCCTTTTGGATGCTATTCTATACTGTTCATCTGAGTAAGTAGAAACCTGGTGTAATAGACAACAGAAATATAATAATTTGTTTATGAAAACAGGGAAAACTCATGCATTGCGTACTATTCCATTGTGATGCATTGTAATATTGTTGCATTTAAGATTTAAATTAAGTTGTTTTTTTTCCCCCCCACAGTTAAAGAAGTATTTTGGGTGTGCAGCTTCAGAAACTGAATTCCTTACTGAATGGTACATGGTAGAGAGATTTGGCTTCATTTACTGTCAGTCATTTCCTCTGCTTGTACTTTTCAGTTTAGCCTGAGCCTGAAGAGTAACAACTGAATCAACAGAAGTATGGATCTGTACAATGTTTCAAGGGTTTTCATCTGTAGAGGTAATCAAGTAGAAAATCATACAACTTTAGACTTTAAAAGTTGACAAATGACACAAGCCTACATGAACTTTTTCCCATGTGTTCTAACTTTTGATTGTTTATTGATTTGTGTTCGAAAAAAGTTAAACAGAGTAAGCTATTAAAAACAGCTTGTTAACCTATTAAAACTATTAAATAAATGATTTAATTAGAAATAGATGCGAAATACAATACAGTTGACTCTATTTAATGACTTTCAGGGGACCACAAAAAAAATCGTACTTAAATAGAATGCTTCTAAAACTGCAGTGGAGTATCTGGGACTATGAAAAGTCATTCAATAGAATGTCATTAAATAGAGAACCAACTGCAATTTGTTATTTGAAAAAGTAGAAAAAACAATGCATTGTGTATTATTTCCAGTATGATTATGATGCATGGTAATATTGGTGCATTTAAGTTTTAAATTAAGTTGTTTTTCCCCCGCAGTCCAAGAAGTATTTCGCATGTGCAGATGCAGAAACTCTAAATGGCACATAGTAGAGAGATTTGGCTTCATTTGCTGTCATTTCCTCTGCTTATGCTTTTCAATTTAGTCAGAGCCTGAAGAGTAATAACTGATTCAACAGAAGTATGAATGTGTGTGATATTTCAAGAGTTTTAATCTGTAATAAGTAATCAAGGAGGAAATTATTCAACTTTAAAATCATCAAATAACAAGTGTACATGAATTTTTTCCTTATGTTCTAACTTTTTATTATTCATTGATTTGTGTTATGCAGTTGACTCTAACTCGAATATTTTTTTATTTCATAGATTTCATTGGGTCCCTAACTCTTGAGAAGGCTGTGGTTGCTTCCCGTAACTCAAAGGTTACAGCCGGTTTTTCAGGACTTTGTGATTGAGAGTTAACTGTACTATGTAGTATTTTGTCTACACATCTGAGGAGCAAAAGCGAACTGTGTTAGCTTTAGCTAACTGAGCTGTTAGCGAAAGATAACAGCTCAGGCTCATTGATCTCTTGAATTTACAGTGATTGGCATAGTTAACCTAAATTAATTTTTACTGTGTACTTGTTAGGTAATTTTTATGCCTTCTGAAACCTCTTTACACACCCTTGATGAAAAAGTTACCCAATTTTACTCCATATAGAGATGTTTGGTGCTTCTTTAGATCACCTGTTTCTTTCAAGTCTTGATATCTCTTACTCCATCTTTATTAATAGCACCCATAATTGTTGTAAAATAATTTAAATGAAAATTCAGAAAGTAAGTTTTTAAGCTCAATGGAAGACTCAAGTAGGAGCATATTCTTGAAGATTTAAAGCTTGGATCCTCCTTTTTGTAGATATTTGCCTAGAAGCTTGTTAAGACACCTTTAATGGTATCCTACGTAGAACGTGTGATGCAGGATAATGGTAGAACTAACGAGACATTGGGACAAAATATTGAAAGTATTTTGTGTAATTTGTCTGCTTGTCATCAAAAAAGGGTGGAAGTATCTGAAGACATAACATGCCTCATAACAATTCCTTTAAGAGGAATTGGTTAATTTTTAAAATGTTTTTACCATATTGTTTGGAGGCTTGCTCCATTTCCCTTGAATTAGGATCTTTTGATCAAATCCAAATTGTTAAACAGTTATATTTCTGTTTCATTCATGAAGAAATAAAGATTTGATCATTTGAATTGTTACCTACCATGCGTATATTTTTGGAAGCTATAAATAAAGTTCTTGTATCAAATCTATGTGTCTGTATGTTTAATGTTTTCTACCAGATTGTTATAAATTTTTTGCAACCTCTCGAATTAGCTACAATGTATTTTTTAACAGCTACATCTAGCCATTTCATATAAATCTTAGAAGTGTGGTGGAAAAAAAACTTTTTAATCATTTGAAGTTTGGTTGCTAATATTGCTAATAAGTGTTGGTTCAGTTATGTTAGGACAAATGATGAGTAAAAGAAATTGTTTCAGACATGCACTGCTCGTGGATCCTTCAAGTGTGCATATTAGAGAAAATATGAATTTCTTTTTCAAATTAATACATGATTTATAATTATCTGTTTTTAGCTGATAGCCCTCACACATTTTCACTTGTTTTAGTTTTAGCCATGATTTCTTAGATTTCAAAATTTTGTTTCTTTAATCTCTTTTTCAAGATTCTTGTCATTTTTTTTCAAGCATTTGCAGCGTAGCACATTCTGGTCAAGAGACCCCACAGTAATACAAAGACCACACATAAACTTTGATTTCAATTTTACTTGAAAACGTATAAATTGTTGTAACTTGAAAAAGAAAAAAAAAAAGCCCCTGCCATTCATTTGAATTTTGACGTCTTGAACTCAAATTATGTTTCTTGAAATCACGAATTGCGATAGGACCCTACTCGTTGAGTTTCTTGTTTCTATATATAGAATGGGAGTAGAGGACAAATTCTCGCTCATATCATGACCAGTGGTTTTCTAGGTTAGGTAAAACGAGGCATTTTCATTAAAAAAAAAAACTAGTAATTAGGATGGGGTAATAAAGATAAGATATGACCAAATTGCACTCGTGCACTTTTCATAAAGATTATACTTACAGCGTATAATGTTATACATTTATCCTTACCAGCAGGGGTCGAAGTGGTCCTATATATCCTATATTTTCAAAAAAAGTATGAAAATCGTCCTATATTTCCTATATTTTTCGGAAATGTCTTATATTTCCTATATTCTAGTTTTTTTATCCAATTTATTTCTTTAAAACAACAGTAAATAAACTATCTGAATTCTGATTTTTCGTCGAAAGTACGTGTGCAAACGAATTTAAAATTAAAAAACGCAACCACTAAATCCTGCAACAGGCATCTTCTCTCATTGGCTACAGCAATATGACGTCATTGTAGTGGGTGGAGTTTTTGTTTTGTTTTCCAGCGTGTTTTTTTTTTTTTCGGTTTTTGTTTTCGCGGGTATATTTTTGTGTTCAGTGCATTTTCTGATCGGAATGTTCTAATAGTCTTTTTGCAATCTTTTCTTTTTATGGAATTTTATTGAACAATATATCTGTATAGTTGTGCTACAAAGCATTGGTTATTTCCTGTTAGTTCTCAACACAAAGACGGTTTTTATTTATTTATATAAGCTATGTTTGTGACAATTCTAACCCTGCAAAAATTGACGCAGCTGAGTTGCTGCGTTATCAATAAATTTCACTTTTTTTTTTTTTTTTTTGTCTACAAAGTACACTTTTTTCAACAGGAAAGTCATTTCAGGTGTAAGTTATAATTTTGCTTAAGGGTTTTTTTTAAACAAAATAATTGATAAGAATAAATAAATAATATATGTATTATTTCTTTTTTCATAGCGAAACTATTCATATAATGTCCTATATTTGTCCTATATTTTTTGTGGAAAATGTCCTATATGTGACAAGTCGATCACTTCTACCCCTGTTACCAGAATTGAGTATTTTTAGATGTTTTTCCCAAAAATACTTGATTTTATACAAAAAAAAAAACCTTTATGCAAAAACTATTTGAGGTAAGCCTTGAATGCAGACGATTTGTAACCATGACGACGAAAATTAGTCTCGCTAAATAAATATTTAAAACATAAAATTTTTATTTGTTTATAAATATTTTATTAATTTCCTCATTATTTGGGGTTTGTGTATACATATTTTATATTTGGAAGAAAAAAGGAAAATAAATTTTTTGATTAATTTTGTATTTAATGACTCAAGAATCTCAACGGAATATCAATTTTCCTTGATGTGGAGTTGAGATACGTCCATTAATTAGCATATCAATCACTTAAATTTATTTTACCAATTAATCCGTGAAAAGATTATTCTTGGCGTTTTTTTTTTTTTTCCTACCCTAACCTAAACTCCAAATTCGACATACAGAATCTGTTTTTCCCACTTCTGTAATGCGCTAAGGTAGTTGTTCCTAACTATGACATAAACGGAAAAATCGCACTTTTTTTCTTTCTAGGAATAAATGATTTTGAGTTTTTTTTTTTTTTTTTTTTTTTTTGGACCAACGTTCTCAGGCTCTGGTGGTCCTCTATTGGTAGGCCCAATTTTTTTCTTGACCATCAGGGGCTCTGTTTTTTATTTTACTTTGCACTGAGCAGGACCGGATCCATAAATTTTGTGTCCCAAAATCTGTAGGGCTCTTCCCTTAGTAGTATGTGTGTGACGTAATTAAGTCTTTGTGTATTTTTTTATTTTTATTTATTTAATTAACTTTTTTTTTCATTTTTATCCCCAATTTCTTGGAACGTTGGGCCCCTTGCACCGCGGGGTCTGCAGGTGCGCAGATCTAGAGTCCCTATATGAAAACGTAGTTTTCAGAGTTGCGACAACGCGGTATCATTTTCCTATTGGTCGAAGACCGCCTGAGGCAGTGTTTCTTCTTCTCCCGTAGGATTAACATGGAGCGTATGACAGTGCTGTGGAAAAACCCAGAATCTGGAAAATTAAAGATGAGTCCAAGATTTTAATGCTCATATTACTGTTCTACAATGTTCAAATTATACGTGTGTAGCTTTACTTGAGTGAGTCCATTCCTATTTCTTTAACTATCGCGTAATTATATCAAGAACATGTGTTCCGGTGTGCTAAAATTCCCTTCTGACACTTTATTTGGGTCTTTTATAGTTAGTTTTCCTGTTAAATCATTTAATCGAATCACAACATTATTGAAAAACAGCACTTTAAGACAAGGCAAAAGTTTAAATTGTGTAAATTAAATTTTTTTATCGATAGATCTCTGTATTCGGTTTGGCGCGATCAATTTCGTGCTTGGCGACGAGTGGAAGTAAACAAAACATACACTTGTGATGTACGTGAGGATGTCTTAACTTGTGATTTGTATTATAAATGCTGTATGTTGCAGAAATTTTTTTTAAAAATAAATGTGACTTAATATTAAAACCCATTTTAACTTATGTTTTAATGTTAGGGTTTTAATTTTTCCTGATCATTGACAAAAATTGACTTATGTATCGTTTTTAATATTCCTTCAAGCTATAAAACTCCAAGTTAAATCTTCTCTTTATGCAACGTAAGTATTTACAGTGTCAAATTTTTGTTTTTTGAAAGGAGATGCAGAGGAAATAAAATGCTTATAAATTATAGAACTTTCAATGCTTGCTGGCAGTATCTTTTAATAACGTTTAGATTTAAGGAAAAACGATTTGTTATGATTTTCTGCCAAATATTTATTAGTTAAAAATTGTAAAAAAAAATGTCAATTCGATTATGAAATTAATGTCACCACATGAATTTGCCAAAGCGTTTGAAGTGGATATGAAGTAGAACACTTGCTTAACACACGGCAGTTTTTATCGATTTTTTAGGTTGAGCGAGCCAATTTAAAATGTACTATTTTATTAAAAATTTAATGAATTGTAGGCAGTTTTGGTTATTTTGGTAATTTACTCTTTTTTATTCAACAAGCATGTCCCTCGCTGTGTGTTCCATCATAAACAGAAAACTGAGATGTTCTAAGTTCGTTTCAAGTAGTGTGTTGGTACTTTTTATTATGCTCTAATTAGGGTTTACTAATTTTTAGGTTGCCTAGTTACTTCCTTTACATGCTACTCTTTCTTTATCACCTGAAGAATAAAGTACATGCTATTACCCCGCTTCAGGTTAGTAAAAATTTCTATTTTTATTGAGAAAATGATTTTTAAATAATTATGGCCATGATTGATACATAATTAAGTTTTAACAAGTGTTGAATTACCTTTGAGATCAGGACCGTTATCATGGGTTTTTGAGATTGTAAAAGTCCTCCCAGCAACAGCTCTTGTTTGTCAGAAATTGGGTACATTTAAAGTTTTGCATGTTGAAATATCAGTACTTTTATGATAAAATGCTGAATCAAAGATTTTTTAAGTGAAACTTTTTATGCAAGGGCATTGAAGTTGTGATCCAATCTTTTTGTGTGACAAAAAGTGGTGGGGATAAGCAATGTCGGTTAGAAGGAAAGCAGTGGCTTGCTTGCCTTCAGGTATTGGAGAAAAGTGAGACATTACACTCTTCTCGCTTCCTTTCTCATTTTGTATGGTTGCATGTACTGCGTTCAGGCAGCACGGAGATCAATATGTACATTTGTCGTAAACAGATCATTTCTCTTCTTAAGAAGGAAGAAGATGATCATTATCAGTGGACACATGTATATAATTTTATGTAAAAATATGAATAAGAAACACAATCTGTTCAAAAGTGTTTGATGAATAGTTAAAATGTTTCACGTCTATCGTGTGTCATTATGACACAACCTGTTTCTTGGATTCAAACTTTAGAAGAATTCTACTCTTCTAGATCAGCAGAAAAATAAAGTACTTGAAGCTCTCACCCCACATCAGGTTCGTAAAAATTTCGATATTTGGTGGGAAAATGATTTTTAAATAATCCTATCTCAATTAATGTGGAGTTAAATTTTAACTAGTGTGGAATTGCATTTTAAAATAAAGGCTGTCATCGTGGGGTTTTGAGATTATCTGTAAAGATCAGGGTTCAAAAATATCCGATATTTTGATATACAGTTGAGTCCAGACTTACGCGAGGGATGCGTTCCAAGACCCCTCGCGTAAGACGAAATTTCACATTGTGGAAAAAGGTATGTGTAAAAACTTTTATAAACATAACCAATCATTTTAGACACGTGTAAATACAACCTTAAACAGTTAAAAACCTTTTCTTAACCATACCTTACTGTTTCTTACATAAAGAACTGAATTTTTATTTGTATTTAAAAAAAAAAGCCGTTTTATTCAACATAAAATACTGCTATGATGCACAGAAACAATGATCAATGGGAAAGAAAGACATAAAATAAACCAGTACTGTACGTACGGCATGTAGTAAGGAGAACAAATGCCCTATAGTTGTACTGCACAGTTGATTCAATAATGATATTTGTAACTTTAAAAAACTGAAAATGATGATTTATGCTGTTGTTATTCTAATATATTTTTAAATACAGTTGCTTCATTGGTTCTTTTATAAAGTTTCCATCTATGGCATTACCCCTCTTCCTGGTTTCTTTAATTTACAATAAAAAACAGCTTCCATTTTCATAATTTTTGCATTTTGCTTGGATACTATTACTCGGTGAACTTTTATGGATTTCCTTTTCTTGACTTTTAATTGTACGTTTGGAAGATTCACTCATACCATCATACCTAATTGTTGTGCTACCCTTCGAAGCATTTTTTGGTTCAGCTTCAGCTTTTCAAGAAGCTTTACCTTTTCTTTAATTGTCAGAAAAGTTCTCTTTTTCTTTCTATCTTCACCAACTTTAGATAAAGCAGCGCTCCTAGGTGTCGTTATATTTCGTTAACTTTCGCATTTAGAATGAAAAAAAATAATGGGAAATGAGAAGTAGTTATTTATATAAGCGACAAAAAACTAGTAGTGTGGGTTCTTCTGCTCTCAGTGATTCTAAAGGGATGAAGATCCATTCACGAAAAACAACTTACTCACTGTGGTTCCTTTCCGAAAATTTTCATCTTGCGGGCAAGGAATTCGTGCTAGCTCAAAAATTCTTTACTGTTGAAAAAATCGCGTTATTGCCATTTCGCTTAAGTCGGATCACTTTGTAGCGGGAGTCGACTGTATATTGGATATTTTGATATTTATCCGATGTTTTCAACCAATTGCAAAATAAATTGTTTAGTAACTGTTTCCTTAAATCAGAGTTATTTATTTTCTTATATTATTATTATAATGCATCAACTTTGAAAGTAAATTTTCTTTCATTATTTATATTCATTTATTACATGTTCAGGATTTTGCCTCACCCACTCAAAAAGTAATTCAATTGCATCCGAGTTCATTTCAACCACTCATAAAAATAAATATATATATATAAATGAATATTCAATTTATAAGAGCTTATCTTAATTTGTTGAAGTCTTTAGAAAATCAATACTTTTGTCAGGAAATAGAACATTGAAATTAAGGGGAATTCAAATGCTCTAAAACAGTGGTGCCCAACATACGGCTTTCAAAACTGATTCATGTGGCCAGCTAAAATATCAGGTACAGATAAATGAATTTGCTAAAAAATGTGGCTTTATTTTAAAGAATTTAAATTCAAGCATCAGTATATTGCATTCCTTATATTTTTACTTCACTTAAATTTATATATTAAAAACAAACAAAACCAGTTTATGGTTAATTTCTTTAGTATGCACTCACATTTTTTCCAATCACAATCACAAGTAGTGGCATTCATGTAAAAGTTGAATTCATTGAAGTTGAAAAATTGAAAAAATTGAACTCATGTAAAGACAGGAGTTCAATTTTTTTTTTCGCAATCTTGACTAAAACCATTAAAAAAATTAATTCATAGTTTTCTGAAAAGTACTGAGGACTGCTGAAATAACACTTTCTGGAATAAAATTTGTTCAATATAACTACCATGTGATTTCATTATAGGATTTGTAGGACCATAGGAGCTATTTGTTGGTCAAAAAATAAATTAAAAAAATTAATATTCAAATAATTGGAACCCGTACAACATGCCCCACTGTCCAATGTGCCCCACTTCCCCCTACAATTTTGTTGTGGGTATTCCTAAGAAAGGTGCAGAAAAAACAAGCAAGTTTTCTCACGGTTCCTAAAAAATTTAGAATCAGGAACGTTCATTACTTATTTTAGTCATCATAAACTGATGATTTCTCTTCTTAAGAGCAAAGATGATGCACAGTAACAAATATGTACATAATTAAATGAAAAACAATCTATGCTAGTCAAAATAGATTGATGAATTAGGTAAAATATTCCCCTGTAATATGTGTTCTACTTTTTCAAGTGTTTTTAAAACACACCCTGTTATTTGAAATTAAATTTTACAACACACTTAATGCAAAGTAGTTGAAATACAGTTCTATTTCAATTAAAGTGTGTTTATTTATTTTCCATTTATAATTTTATGAATTAGTTTAAAAAAACATTCCTACCAATTGTGTTCAGCCGTATTGATGATTTAGCACATTTGAAGAGTTTTACTTCTGCTTTTAAATTTATATGCCCTTAATGTTTAAGTTTTTTCCAGATATTCTGCAACTTGAAAAAAACTCAACTACTAGCTGAATGGTCCCGATGCAGATGTTCTAGAAAACTCATGATAGTATTGTACTGTTCGCTTAAAGAATTGTATAATAGAATGATCTCCAGTATTTAGTTTACATAGATGTCCAAAAATCATTTTCCAAGTTTTCTTAGCTTGACAGCTTTATCAAAACTAATGAAGTTGTTTAAAAAAATAATAAACTTCCATACATAATATGCCATTCATGTTTGTTATGCTTCTTATTATGCTGATGACTTCAGAAAATTTGTTGCCGAAATGATCTTTGGACTTTCAACAATGACACACAAACCAACAAAAATTCTGTGTTTAAATGCTAAATAGTGTAATTAAATAAAATTTTGATCTTCTTCATACAAACAGTGCTGTATTTCTGATTTGTCACGCTTATTATCATATTTATTATCATTCATTTGTATAATAATATTGAAATGTAAAGAGGTAAAACAAACAATTTTGCAACAGAAATTGAGAAATAGCTGTAATTCTGTTTTGATTCTCTAAATTTAGAGTTTTGAATTTGTTTTGTAAAACAAATGCTTTAAGGTTTATGCTTGTTTGTCATGTAAAAATATTGTTTTCAATTTAGATTTTTAATAAATTTTTCGGTATTCAATTGAAGTAATTTAAGGTATACATAAAATTATGAAAGATATATTTAGGTTTGTTTATTTCAGCATTAAATGAACAGTTCATTGATGCTTATTCTCTTTGTGTAGTTATCCAGAAATCCCCCCCCCCCTCTCAAGAAGAGATTTTTCTCCCCACTTAAACTACCGGACAGGATTTGAATAACTGCAAATAACTCCAATTTTGAAAGGGATAGGTAGCAACTGTTATCTTAGTCCACTTCCAACTGTCAATGCACCTTCTCTGTTTCTGACTAAATTCTGGAAGCATTTTTCAAGTTGTTGGAATATAGGTCATGTTCATCCATCCATGATACAGGGTAATGAATGGAATTGCAATCTATATGAAAAAATCTGAACAAAAAATTCAATTTATTTCAATCAAGGGTTTTTTTTTTTTTCACAAACATTCACTTCACAAATAGTATAAAAGAAAATAAATTACAAGCATCAGTATATTTTGCCCTGTGTAATCGAAACTCCCTAATTGAGTAGATGGGAGTAAAGCCTATAACAAATTTATTTTCTTTATGCTTTTAAATGACTGAAATTTTTGATTAAACTTGTGTTTTGTCCATAGTTTTATAGTTTTAGGAAATGATACTTTGGAGTAAAGAATTTTTAAAAATTTGATAATAATAATCACATTTTGAACATGTGAATATTTTAAAGTTACGTTGCATTCCAGAAAACACAAAGATTAATCTTTGCTTATTTTGTTACTTAAGCAGTTATTGACAATAATAGTTTACCCAAAATCTATAAAAACTACAAATTCTGTTTTGGTACCCTGAATTTGATTTTAATTGCCTCATTGAGAAAAATGTCTTTGTTTTCTCTTTTTTTTTAATTTTTTTTAATGTAAAAATGTTAGAAATTCTATGTTTGAAATAAAGTTTACGGATGTAACAACACCAAAAAAATTAATTGAACACTAGAGACTTTTGTAATCTTTATGTGGTAATGACCTGAACTGTTAGTATGGAATGAATGAGTTTTCTTCATGCTAAGGTGTATTTAAAATCTCTGTCAAAATTAAATGTAAACATTGCTTTTCCACGAACATTGAAAATAAGTACAAGTCCTCTACTGGTGTTGGGAATGATTTTTTTCTTCGCTTCATTAAGAAAGTGTCTACTTTCTTTTCTTTATAATATTGTTTTGATTTGAAAATATTGTTCAAAATGTAAGTAATAGATGCATGATGTGATGCAGAGAAATAAATAACAATAGATACATTTGTTTCTTATTCATATGAGTTGAAAATAAGTAATGTTTCAAATTACACCCCTCAACTCCTTAATTTATTTCTGAATATTTCTATCTACATCAAATTAAAGTAATAATTTTCAACTTTATTCAAATTAATATTTTAACCAAGAGTGCCTACTGAACCACTAAAATATTTAGAGGTGCTTGGTATTCTTTCTTTCTTTTTTTGGGGGGGGGGGGAGGGAGAGGTTACCTCGTTTTGACCATCTACCTATTTCTAGTATTGAACTTTCAAATTTTCCTTTGCATATTTATCTTTCAAATTTTATATTTTAATGTTTAACTTAATCACATTTAAATCAGAAAATTGTACAGCGTAAACTTAAACATGCAATTTTAATTAGCATTTTTTTTAATAGCAAACCATTTTAATTAGTGATATTGCATTTAGATGGTTACAGGAAATACTTTTAGATTTAAAACTCTTTACAACGTTTGCCTTTCCGAAACAAAAACAAGCAATTTCTAATGTGCATTATCTGTCGTTCATTTATTTATTTTCATTTTCTTACCTTTTTTTATTTCTTTATTTATTTTGAATCAATTAAATTCTAACACATGTAGGTGAGAATTCACATGCTGCAAACCAAAAAAAGAAAAATTATTACAAAAAAAAAAAAACTGTCGGCAGATTTAAATGGATATATTTTTGCTGAAATTAAAAAATAATAAATTATTCCTTAGTTTTAACTGTAAAAGGCATGTGATAGCAGAGTTGCACTTTTTGAAGATTAGCCCATTAGTGACTGAAGTTTTTAATTAAACTAATGTTTTCTTTTTCGGATGAAAATGCTGAAAATTTTGTGTTTTAAATAAAGTTTATAGATACAATAACACCAAAAAGTAAATTGAACAACAGAGATCTATGTTGTTTACAACAACAACAAGATTACAACAATAAGATCATGCTATTGATCTGAAAACTTAGCATGAAAGAAATGAGTTTTCCTCATGCTAAATTGTTTTCAATTTTTAGTTTTTGCTTTGTCATAAAAATTCAAAATAAGTACAAGTCCTTTTTTGGTGCTCTGAATTGTTTTAATTTTGTTTCATTAAAAAAATGTCTACTAACTTACTACCTTTCATTCTAGTTTTGTTTTGGTATAAAAATGTTGTTGAAAATTTTCTTTCAAGAAATAAATATAAAATAATGGAGACATCTGTTTCATATGCATATACGAATGTTGAAAAAATATAATGTGTCGAAATACACCCTCCCCCCCTCCTTAACTTCCCAATTTATTTCTGAATATTTCTATCTGCATCTAGTTTCAAATAAAAATGACCTCTGATTAATATAATTTCAGTTTTCAACTTTATACAAATTAATCTATTAACTAGGTGTGCCCACTAAACCATTAAAATATTCAGAGGTTCTTAATCTCTTTTTTTTTTTGGAGTGGGTTGGGGCGAGATGGGATCCCCGCAGTGTGGGGTGCCCCACGTCTTAAGGGGTCCAACGGCCTCTGAAATTAAAGACAAAAATTGACAAAACCTAGCACTAAGACTTATTTAACGTTACAAATATACACTGATGGCCTCTGGGGAGGGGCTATACAGATTTTGTTGCAGGGAGGCCTAAAATGTATAGATCCTGGCCTGGATAGGATACCTTGTTTTAAGCTTCTACATATTTCTAGTATTCCTCTTTCAAACTTTCCTTTGCATATACATGGGTGCCACACCCCTAACAGCCCCCCCCCCCCCCCCCACTCCCCCGTAGGTGGGCATCCCAGGCATATATTTCCTTTCAGAATTTTTAAGCTAATGCTAAGCTTTGTTCCATTTAAATCAGAAAATTGTATATTTTTCCTTTTATAGAAAAAAAATAAGTAATGCTTTTGATATCAATATAAGAAATATTTCTATGTTAAAAAATCTTTATAAAGCTTAATTTAATGTAGCAAAAACAAGCAATTTTTTATGTTCGTTATTTGTTGCTTATTTATTTATTTTCATTTTCTTAATCAGTCTTTATTCTTTCATTCATTTTGAATCAATTAAAATTATAATATAATTTTCGTTGTCTCGGAACCTTTTGATTAATTTAAAATTGATCGTATTAAAGAGAATAAGGTTTAAGAAAAAAATATCTGCTCTTAATTCTGCTAACACAGGGCCATTTTGTCTTTTTTTAATGTTTGAATAAAAATCGAGCGTTTCACTTATTGAACAGCATGCATTTTCGAATCCGCGTGCTTACATCCTTTCAGAACCAGAACCCGTTTCAGCCAGTCTTTCCGCTCCCGTTTGCGACTATTTTTTTAAATGAAACTCGAAAGCGAGCAAGGAGCCAATCTTGCAACTCGGCGGCAACCCTATCTTCCCCCTGTAACCGGTTGCGCTTTCCGAGCGTAGCTGTTGTCGCAACTCTGAAAACTACGTTTTCATATAGGGACTCTACGCAGATCCAGCCCTGGAGCCGAGGACACTCATGCTCCCCTCTCCCATTGTGCATATATACAGTAGGGGATTCATAACTATATCGTCCAAATAAGCTGTGCTGTCTGTGCGTAGCTCAGAACCACGGTTACAAAGCAAGATTCATGCTTAGGAACATATGACGTTAACGTAATGCTGACGCGCGATATGCATACAAAGTCGGAGTCGGATTTCTCTCCTGAAGAAATACTAAAAATGATGCTGAACAAAAAAAGTCAACAGTTTCGGAATAGTGTTGACCTTGCCAATATTCATTAAGATAAAATATAGTAGTTGACATTAGTCCAAAAAAATTTTTATGACGGGGGGGGGGGGGGGCGTCGACACCTCCTAATCCCCAAAAGTTACAATCTTGGAATGAAGAAACAGTTTAATAGTATCAAGAGTGCCTAATCTTTCTCATGAGCGATGTCCTAACTCCATTTAACACCAGAGTATATTGATATATCATTGTGATCCCGGAAAATGGGCACTCATATGCAACATTTTGTGAAGAGCGGGCCCAGATATTTTCTCCATGGTGTAGCAGGATATATTTTCCCCGTGGAAACCGATTTCTGTACAGATTAGAGTTATTAAACATTTGACATTTCTAATAACTTATTCATTATCTAGAGAAATGTTAATACATTTAAAAAGTACGAAAACCAAGGAAGTTCTGATTTCCGAGGGTGCTCACCTGGGGGGGGGGGGGTCATGGCGTAGACTGCGCCATTAAAATATTTATAAGGAGGCGTATTTTTCTCATTTGGGGGGGAGGAGCTCAATATTGAGAGGGGTGCGCCCTTGCCCTTAGGGGGACACCTCTGTGATTTCTAAGGGGGGAGGGCTTGAGCCCTCACTTGCCACCCATATGGGCGTCTATGGCCGGAGTCCCCCCCCCCCCTCCGTAAAAAGAGTCCCTCTAAAATGAGGATAAACATATCACTTAAAACTAGCCCCTTAAAAAACCTAGTTAAAGCAGCCTGTGTACCATGAACTCTCTCTCTCCGCGTATATTTCTTCCTAAATAACGTCAACGGTCCTATTCAAGCAACGCATCAAATTAAGGACAGTAGTCCCTGAAAATCTTCATTTGAATGACAGGGGTGCTCATCCCCGATGGGCAAGGGCGCAACTCTTCAAAATCGCAAAAAACACCCGAGCAAGAGTCCCCCCGAATGAAAAAACCCCTAAAAGCACCCCCTAAAAGTGCCATGATCCTCCCCCTAGGTGGGCATCCCTGTGAATGGTGACATTTAATACTCAAGAACTCAAGCTATATTATCAAAAGAAAAGCATTCCCCAAAAGTCTCCATTAAAGTATTAAGAGATCTCCTTTCCAATGCATAGCTCTTAACCCCTTACGCCCTCTAAAAATGTAGGGACTCTACTCTATAATACTAGTTCGAAAACCCATGAGAACTAGTACTAGTACATTCCCCCCCCCCCCCCACAAAAAAAGGAAATAAACAAATTCAAGGAAAGTCCTCATCGCAATAAGGATCCCACAAAATTCTCATACACATCAGCATTTCTTAAAGAATAGGTAATCAAAAAGGAAACATTTAAAATGCTTTCGCTTACGACAAAGCCTCAAAGCTTTTGTAATAATGATTCCGAGCGTATTTCTCTTTACGC
>NW_026557835.1:0-60811 GCF_026930045.1 Uloborus diversus
ATGTCGAATTTTTTAGTTTATAATATAATTTTTAAATTGTAATTTAAATTGAAAACTGTTATTTGAAGTTTCATAAAATTATTTTTTCAAACGCTGTATCTCTATGCAGTAAAAATTAGATGATTTGTCATGTCTCAGATAAATGAGGTATCTTGATACACTATGAATTTTCAGTAAAGGCGAAGCCGGATGAACCAAGGAAAAATATCTGAATTTCGAAATAAAAAGTTCCATATGTAAAAATTAAAACAGAGGTACCGACATGTGTAATATAAGTCAAATATCATTAAATTCAGTGTTGAAATTATTAGCACGCAATACATATTACATTTGACTTAGATAATCAACCGCCAGGAGGAATTATTGGGTTTCTAGGGTAAATAAATTAATAATCGAGAATAACATATTCATATAATCTCTCCAAATCAGTTTTTCAATTTATATTTAAATTAATTCAAGTGCGTTTCCATTACTTTATCCAATGAATACTGATATACTTGTCTGGATTACAAAATGGGCATTTTGGTTTTTTGTCTGTAACATTTACTTGCGTACTTTCTTTGTCGCATTCTCGTTTATGACTGAGTTAAAATACACTCGTGCTGCTCAATGTCAAGAATGGCTGCAGAATTTCGTGAGTCTTGTCCAGTCACTGATCTGATCCACATTTTAATTTCATTTCCTAATTTACTCGGTTAATTGTAAAGAAAGTTCCTCACACAAATGATCGAGTGTTTTCAATAATCCTGGACGGTGCAAAGAAATGGGTCGAACAGCGTCATTGCGAGAATTTAATGCACAACTTGTATAAATATTTTGTATGTTCTATGTATAACATTATATAAATTTGTATCTATTCTAAAAGAATGGATCATCTCAAAGGGCTGGCGCAAAGAGTACAAAGGACGCTTGAACAGAACCAAAGAATTATTATTTGAGGACACATCATTGAACCATTTAGTCCAACTAAATTTAATGAAGCACCCCACACGGTGAAAATAGAGCAAGTGGTTTTTCGTTTAAGATTCGGCTCTTGACTCCCTTCACAGCGCCCTTCATGTTCGACCCATTGTCTAACACCTATCCTCTGAGATCTTCTAAGGGAATTCTATGTCTGTTAAAGGGGTCCGGGACACAAAAATCGTCACATTTTGCATTTTTTTTTTTTTATCATTTAAAAAAATTACTCCGTTTCTTCTGCTTAAAAGTACATTTGAATCGTGTTTCTATCTTTATTAGAACTAAAGATATAATTCTTTTTGTTGCCCGCACATAACTAATGTGTATTGAACTTTAAAACTTTAAACGCATTTTTCTCCATGATGCAATTTTTCCCCGATTTCTTGCATTCAAACTCTTATAAGTCAGGAACCAATGAAGATAAAGTAATGAAATTTGGAGCATGTCTTTTTCAAACAGTTTACTTTAATTTTTATTCGGCGATTTTGAAAAAAAAACGTTCACTGCAAAAAAATATGATTTTTTTAAAAAAAAAGTATCTTCGAATTTTTCGAAATTTTTCTTCAAATATTTTTAAAATCTCCGAATAAAAATTAAAGCTTAGATATTTGTGCATACTTTTTTGAAAAAAAAATGAAAATTGACCAACAATATTTGATATAGCAATTTAAAGCAACCCCATTAAAAAAAATTAAAAAAAAATATTAAATTAATTTTTTTTTTTTTTCATATTTATGTTGCGATTTTGCTTATTAATTAAATAGTGAATCAGCGTAAAAATTCAAAACTTTAAAGTATATAATAAAAAAAATTTAAATGTGTCCCGGACCCCCTTAAGGCAGTTCATCAATTCTTGAGTAATATCAGATCAAGTTGTGTCTGAGAAATTCAGAAACTCAATAAATCCCTCCTGAAATAGTTAATTTTTTTTCGATAAAATTATTAACATTTTCATTGGAAAACAGTTTTACGACCTTACGGGCCCCCCAAAAGTTCCGGGCCCCGACACCATAGGTCTGGTATTCCCTCCCAAACGGCGGCCCTGTTGACAGTAAAAAATGCACCACCAAGATTTTAGGCAGATTAAAAGAGATCCCTTTTTCGTAGGACACGAGATAAAAATGTATGGTGTCGCCATCTGTTAGGACTCAAAGGATATTTGATCTTTTGAATAGCTTTTGCGCATCATTTTTGTGAAGTAAACTAAAACAATGCATTAATAATCTTCCAATATTCAGCTGCATTTATATGAATTTTCATGAAACTTTAGTTGTAACTACCTTAAGACTTTTGAGTTGCTTTTACGTTTTATTTCCTTAAAGAAAGTTTTAATCTCAATCGTATTGTACAAAAATTAAAGCTGTTGTAAAATAATTAAATTATAGAAATAACGTACGATGTTTTCCTTTAATACCAAAGAAAAATCTTTTTTGAGCTCTAAGTTATATTTTTCAATGTCAAAGTTAAAGGTCCATCATGCTCATCAATCATCATTTTCAAAAACAAAAATATTATTAAAAAATTAGTGGTAAAGTGTAGAGCAGTGATTCCCAACCTCGGGGCGATGCCCCTCTCCCTCCCTCAACGGGTGTTGAGGTTCATCGAGGAGGTCATAAATTCTTGAGGGGCGATAACGGGGCCAGGGGCGGACTGCGGCCCTCAAGAGGACGTCAACCTTGACTCCCAAAGGGCGCCAAAAAAAAAAAAAAAAAAATCTGAATACGCACACGTTTGAGGACGCAAGTAAAACAAAATAATAAGTAAATAACTTTAAAAAAAAAAAAAACCGCCTTTAAAAAACACCTACGAGCTAAAAAAAAAGCAAAAGATAATTGGTTAAACTTACACATTATTTCTTACCCAAACCTAGAAATGAAATTTATTTTACAATTCCAGTAAAAAAATCGGCTAAACTAAACACCCAATTATAAAATACACTGATTTTAATTGCTATACGATGAATTATTTTAAATATGTAACTAATTATAAACGATCTCTTAATTTTTAATAACCATTTGAAGTCAGGGCCTCCTGCAAACTACTTCCTTACGTAACTCACAACCCACCGAATCCTGAACTAAACGCAAATTTAACTAAACACGAAATTAGTGTTTAAAACTTAACCTACTCAGTAACGTTAGGTGGTAGTTTATAGGAGGCCCCGACTTGAAAAGGTTATTAAAAATTAAGAGATCATCTATAATCAGTTAGGTATTTAAAATAATTCATCGTATAATAAATAAAATCAGTGTTTATATTATAATTGTGTGTTTTGTTTAGCCGAATTTTATACCGGAATAGTAAAATTAATTTCATTTCTAGGTTTGGGTACGAAATAGTATGTAAGTGTAATCAGTTTTTGCTTTTTAATTCGTAGGTGTTTTTTGAAGGAGTTTTTTTTTATTTAAAAGTAATTCATTTTTTGCTTTTTTTCTTACGTGCATCTAGAGTAAGAAAGCGTCGAATACATGAGTCAGAAAACAGCTAAGATGAGCACGATAGAGAAAGAAATAGACCACAGCGTCTCGGAAACTTCCGACGAATGTGAAGAAAGGGTTTTCAAATGCGCAACTATGTACAAAATAAATTGTCTTTATCATTAGTTCGACTTTATCAAAGTTTGCTTTCAGAAAACAAATGCAAGAGTCACTAAAAAACCAACAGAAATCGCTTTCAGTTTAAAATTGTTAATTGTAAGTTGTAAATTTCTAAATTTTAGAATTGCAACATTGTAAATGGAAATTTATATTCTATAACAATGCGTATCACATAACCCTCGATAGTCGATAGAGCTGTCATAGATTTATCAAAAGAGAACTTTGCGAAAGGACGAGTATACGTAGCTCTCAGCCTAGTCAAGACTTGGAGGAATAGCTCTATCCGATTTAGAACCCTCTAAACTTTTAACTAAACCTCAAGATGAACGAGAATTAACAGAAATTCAACAATTGACAGATCTCATTTCTGATGAAAAGTAGACTGGATTCAGTATTTAGTTAGAACCATTTAAATGTTTACGGTTTCCCAAATTACAAATAAATTATAAGTTGTAAAATTGTAAATTGTAACAGTGTAAAATTGTAATATTGTAAGTTTTAATTTATGTTTTACAACAATACGTGTCATGTAAATCGGGATAAAAGTCGCATGTTTCTTCACATGGCCCCATTACAGATGAAGATAAAAAACTAGAATGATTTTTATGTGTTTTTGCTTCAGAGAATCCTTGATTCAAAATGTTCATTATGATTACTCTAAGTAATAATGTTCTTTAGTACTTTCTTTAAATACGGGTAAAGAAAGTACATATCTTTGTCTTATGGCATTTTTTTAACAATGGGTTTTATAATTAATCGTTTGTTATGGAATTTACATGAAATTTACTGTTTTTTACCCATAACCTTTCTCTAAAGAACAAATAGGGTCAACAAAAGAATTGGAACCTAGGTTAGACCAGCCCTTGTCTACTAAACAAAAAAATCATAAAAACCGGTTGACTAAGTGAGACGATATATAAAGTTAACAAAGTACAAATCGCTTTAAATCTGAGTATGATATTTGAAGAGTGCCCTCTATTTATTGATTCATTTCTATCTGATTTATTTATTCATTTTTCTAAATACAGATACTCTTTAATTGACTCAGACAAGTAAACGCGGGATTAGCGGTTGAGAACCAACCTCTTCCAAAACACCTTGTTTTAACACATGTTGCCAATCCTTTTATACGGTAGTTTATACACCTATAAAAGCGGTTATGATCAACAGCCCCACCCAGATGGTTATTTGTGATTGCTTTTACTGCCCACCTATAGATGGATTAGTGTCAATATTTTTGTATTATTATTTATTTATTAATGGGGAAGATTATTTAAAAACAAAATTCCAAGCTTAGTATTTCGTCTTGAATTTATTTAGAACTAGCCGCCTTCGGCGACCAGCTGGTCCGCCTTTTAACGACATTCGCCTTTTTGCGCCAGGTTTGCCGCCTTCGGCGTCTGCTTAGACATTTTAGCGACGGTATTAATGTTTTTTCTTTATGTATCGATATTATCATTCGCCTTTTTACGCCAATGTTGCCGCCTTCGGCGGCTGCTTAAATAAATTTCGTGGCGCTATCAATAAATCTATATCTGTCTATATCATTGGTAGTTTGAATAAAATATTTTCTAGACCTATCTCCTGTTCCGTCGTTTGGAATACTTTTAAAAGAGGGGAGGGGAGACACAAACGGTGTACTCTTCATGCAAATTTTGTCGAAAAATAACAAAAAGCACTCCCACTTTTATGTGAAAGCATTGTTTTTTCAAAGTCATGGTGTGTGTGTGGGGGGGGGGCATTGACACCCCGTTGAAGTTTTTTAAATGATGGGCATGTCTCTTTCTTGCTGTCCATCTCTATATCAACCTCTATATTTGTCTATCTATCTATCTATACCATTTATGCATATCTACCTCTGACAGTTAATTAACAATGTTTTTTTATTTATATAAGTATTAATTCGAAAAAAAAGTATTTTTTGTCCACTCAATCTCTATCTCTGTATCTACCTAACATAACCGCCAATCCGACACAAAAACACATCATGCAAAAAATCGCGGGCTTTATTTATTTAATCAAAATAGCCCGCAAAAAAAAAAAAAAAAAGGCTCTATGTTTCCCGTAGTGTGGCAAAAAGTAAAGCTTGCAAAAAAATATAAAAAAAAGGTGAAGAAAAGGCAAACGATTTCAGTTGGATCACGTGATGAGGTAAATTCGGAACTCAGCCGGCAAGCGAACAGCTCGCGTTGCGTTCTGCATTAAAAAAATTGTAAAAAAAAAAAAAACTATTGCGTATTTTTAAAAACTTTTTCCTTCTGAAGGGGGCAGAATGTTTTTATTATTACCAACTAAAATTTTAGAATTGAGGGTTCAATACTTTTCGCAGGATGGGTTTTAAAAAAAACTAAACCCAGAAAAAAATGCAAATTAAAGGTTTTTTCAAAAATCTATAAAAAATACAAAAATTGATCTATCTTCAAAATTTTCATTTATCATATTTAAAATTAAATTTCCTACACTATAGTACAAAAAATATTCGTCTGGCGTGGTTGGTTCGGGGTCTGTGAGGTTAAAAGTGCTAAAAATCACATAAAACATTAAATAACTTTTTTTCTAATTAAAATATCAAAAATCGAAGCCCGAGGTGCACATCTTCAGCAAAAACTGCACCTGTATACCAAATTTCATCTTTCTAGGCCTTACCGTTTTCCCGGGATGCGCGCCACACACACACACACACACACACACACACAAACATCTTATTTTATTATATGTATAGATACTTTTTAATTAGTTAAAAAATGAATAGTTCATTTAACATTTAAGTTTAGTTCCATTAGTCATAACTTTTGTTTTCTTTTTTAATAATTATTATTTAATTCAAGATGATTTACTATGGTTGGGGCAAACCTAACCTAGCAGCGTCGTAATACTGTGATTAGCACCTAGCGCACTGAGCAAGAAAACGCTGTCAGGTTAGGTTTTCTCCAACTATAGACGAAATTGAATTTAGCAGTTATGAGAACGAAGAATTTTTCTTTACTACGTATAAACAACAGATTTGAGATTTTGATTTTTTTTAAAAAAAGAATTTTGGATGAATCATTCGCACGAATCTTCACTCGAATCCCCTCTTTGGTCTCCCTGTGAATATTAGTGCAGTTTAATTATTGCACGCATAAACTGAAATTCTGTGTTCAGGGCTGAACTAAATTGATGTTGCTTATAAAAAATTAGATACGATATACACCAAACGTATTTTTGTCTTTTTTACAAACTTATTTCACGGTTTAAAAAACATAAGTACGATTCAAACATTTATTCAAGCTTATGTTCACGATTTTTTTTTCTTGCATTGTAGTGGATGCAATTGGAGTGTAAAAAAAATATTACATTTGAATAATTTCGTTATTTTATAGTACAGAAAATGTCAAGCATTCTAGACATTGAAAACCAAAATATTGCGGCCCTCTTTTTCACTTCATCCATTTGATCCTTCGAAAGCTATTTTTATTGTGGAAATCACCATTGTCATACTTCTAAAAATGGGGCAAAATTTAAAGTGATAATGCAAGGATTTGCATTACAAGATTTCAAACAAATGTTAAATGCGCCGTTTCAAGTCGGAGCTTCATCGCCTTTGATGTACCGCTTCAAGTCGTCTGAGCAATCCACACTGGGTCTTCTCCGATGACTCGTCGACCCCCCCGTGTCTAATGAGGGGGATTCTTAATCGGTCGGGCGTACGAGTCGTCGAGTGTAGAGGGGCCCTTACGTTCAATGAAACATGGTAACGATTGTCCCCTAGACCTGGGGGTACACAAGCTTTCGTCAGTGTAAAAAACGTTAAAAGATGAAAGGCCGTATGTTGATGGCTTTATGATATTTAATTGTAGAAAAAGGCTATTTGAGCCATTTCCGCTGTTTTGTATTGGTGTGGTGTGTACTCTCCACAGCTCAGCTCATATCGTATATATTCTCCTTCGAGAGGGAGATTCTTTAAGATATAACATGTACGGGCGCCTCTACACTCGACGACTCGTACGCCCGACAGATTAAGAATCCCCCTCATTAGACACGGGGGGTCGACGAGTCATCAGAGAAGACCCAGTGTGGATTGCTCATGCGACTTGAAGCGGTACATCAAAGGCTGACTTGGAAACGGCGCATGTGACATATGTTTGAAATCTTGTAATGCAAATACTTGCAATAACACTTCAAAGTTTGCCCTATTTTTTAAAGGATAACGATGGTGATTTCCACAATAAAAATAGCTTTCGAAGGATGAAATGGATGAAGTGAAAGAGGGGCTCAATATTTTGGTTTTCAATGTCGAGAATGCTTGACATTTTGTATGCTATAAAATAACGAAATCATTCAAATGTAATATTTTTGAAACTTCAATTGCATTCACTATAATGCCAAAAAAAAAAAAAAAAAAACCGTGAACATAAGCTTGAATAAATGTTTGAATCGTATTTTTGTTTTTTAAAACGTGAAATAAGCTTGTAAAAGAGATAAAAATACGTTTGGTGTGCATCGTATCTATTTTTTAAGCAACATCAATTTAGTTCAGTCCTGAACACATAATTTCAGTTTATGTGTACAATAATTAAACTGCACTAATATTCGTAGGGGTTTACTTTCGAATATTAGTGAAAGTTGACAAGACTTAACTTAAGAGAGGGGATTCGAGCGAAGATTCGTGCGAACAATTCATTCCAAGTTTTTTAAAAAGAAATCAAATTCTCAAATCTGTTGTTCATATGTAGCAAAGAAAAATTCTTCATTCTCATAACTGCTGAATTCAATTTCGTCTATAGGGGGGGGGGAACCTAACCTGGTAGCATTGTGCTGCTTCGTGCGCTAGGTGCTAATCACAGTATTACGACTCTGCTAGGTTAGGTTTGCCCCAACCATATAGTAAATCATCTTGAATTAAATAATAATAATTATTGAAAAAAACAAAAGTTGTGACTAATGAAACTAAACTTAAATGCTAAACGAACTATTCATTTTTTAACTAATTAAAAAGTATTCTAAATAAATTCAAGACGAAATACTAAGACTGGAATCTTGTTTTTAAATAATCTTCTCCATTAATAAATCAATAATAATAAGAATAAATATTGACACGAATCCATCTATAGGCGGGCAGTAAACGCAATCAGAAATAACCATCTGGGTGAGGCTGTTGGTCATATCCGCATTTATAGGTGTATAAACTACCGAATAAAAGGATTGGCAACATGTGTTAAAACAAGGTGTTTTGGAAGTGGTTGATTCTCAACCGCTAATCCCGCGTTTATTTGTCTGAGTCAATTAAAGAGTATCTGTATTCTGAAAAAAAATTGAATAAGTAAATCAGATAAAATCAAATAACTATTAATAGGAATAAAGTAATATTGTATAAATTTTAGGATTATTTTTACGTTAATTTTAGAATTTTTAGTTTTCTGTGATCTTTCATATGTTTTTTATTAACTTATAATAATTACAAAAATTACTTGTCTTTTCATTTAAATTTAATTCTAAATAAGTTATAATAACTGTCTTACAAATAACTTATGTTACAATTCCTTAGTATCCAAATCAGAGAACTGCGCAATCAGTACTTGAGCTACAATGTGCGCCACGCTTTTATTTATTTATTTCATTCTGATCATAGTAATCACTTGCTGAGAGATCCTACAGACAACTGTGCTCACTAACAGCCAAAACGAATTTTTCTGTATCGAATAATATGTCTGTGTTAGAGCCACAACTGTCGCTGAAGTGTCGCGTACTTGGTGCGGGTTGCGTAACTTGTTCTTTCAGGACTTTTTCTGCTGCAATTTGCTGTTCTCAAGCGATTCTTGAGCGACTATGAAGTCGCAAGAGACTGCGAAAAGCTGTGCGGCCTGCTTCTGCAGATAGCCGCGTATAGCTTATCTTCTATAATCAATCAAAGGGCTAATGAGGTGGGGTGCTAATCGATTCCTTAATCGGTCGGGCTACAAGTCATCGAGTGTAGAGGCGGCCTACTGGTCACTCTTAAATGGGTATTTTCGCAAAATAAAACATTATTTAAAAAAAGTAAACGAGTATGTTCTTCAGATAAATGGGAGGGAGTTGGAATCGGAGACTTTTGTATTATTCAAGTTGAAGAAGATGTATGTAACGAGATGATAGAATCTCCCCATCCAATTCTCGTGCTTCTTTTTTACCGTTTTCTTTCTTGTCAAGAGGAATGCCTCCGATTAGCACCATTATTTTCTTAGCAGAGGCAATAACTGCATGGAAGAGAAAGTTGAAAATTTTCGATTGTACAAATGACTATTCATGAAAAGCGACTGTGAAATTGCCCTGAAGGTGAAGCACTAGGCCACAAACAGATGTTAAGGGGATATTGAATCAGAGATTTTTTTTTCTGATTTCCTGCACTAAAAAGAGGTTTTAGTTTTATTAAAGTAGTAAGCTGCGTTTACTTTGTAAAAATAAAACAAGTAACCGTGGATAATTCCCCACCGGCCTTTTTCCGTCCAGGAAGGCCCAGCAACAAAGCCACCGTGAGCTTAATCAGCCTCGGGAGAAAATGACAACCAACCCCCCCTCCCCCCTACTAAATCTTTACTCAAATAGCAGTGCAGCGAAGAGAATGACAGAGGATCAAAACACTCATTATAAAAATCAAAACTATACATCACACAAACACATCTATGTATGAAGATGTGGAAAAAGAGGATCCCTACCACAGCCGCCGAGAATCAAGGCGCCCCCCCCCCTCCCTTCATAAAACTTGTAAAATTTATACTACTTGGTCTCCAAGACAAGCCTCTTGTTTCCACAGGACCGACGAGAGGCCATGTCAGTCTATTCGTAAACTAGGGATCCGGCCCTTGAAGAGGCCTGGATCGGGATTGGAGTAGTATAAGTTCTTTATAGAGGGGGGTCCGGTGAACAAACTGACAAAGGGGACGCTTTGGCTTTCGGCGGCCCTGTATTTCCGACTAGGCACCACCATGCCTAAAATCTTTCCTGGGCTATTGGTATCCCTTTTGAGCCGTGACCCGAAAATTTTGCTCCTGCTCTGATTTCTTTTCGGCGGCCGTCGGGGGAACCGGCCCTTCTGACATTTGCCCAAATGCCCACATAGCCAGTCCGCCCCTACATAGAGCATAATTACAGCTCTTATTCAAAGTTATTGACTCGGGCGTTATAGAGTAATTAACCTAAAACTTTGATTCCCCCATTAAAAAGGATCTCAAAAAAAACTTTAAAAAAAAAGTTGAGAAAATCTGTAGGTATTTGGCCCACTTCATAAGCCTACATCTTAAGAAAATCTGCAGACTGAAGATCTCTAGATTTTCTGCAGAATGTTCTGAAGTTGAGAAAATCTGAAGGTATTTGGCCCACTTTTAAGCCTAAATCTTAAGAAAATCTACAGACTTAAGATCTGTAGATTTTCTGTAAAAAGCTCTGAAGAAAATCTTCAAATTTTTATTCTCAAGATTTTCTTAGAATATATAGGCTTAAAGTGGGCCAAATAACTTGAGATTTTCTGAAAGTGGGCGTTTCTGAAGATTTTCTTTAAAAATTAATTTTTCAGAAATTTTATTTATTTATTTTGAAAAATACAGTAATTAAGAAAATCTTAGAACTCTTTCGGCTAAAACATAGTTCCAAATGATTTGAAACTCCCTAAAAATTGCATAATGATAATTTATTTAATCTAGATTTGATTATGTGCGTAGATCATCCAAATAAAAGCTTAAGAAGCATTTGAAATTTCAATCTACATACATAAGATGCTGTCATAACAAAAATTTCCTACCAGAAATAACTTTGAATGTAGTACTTAAAATTAGTTCAGAAGAATAAAACCTAGAGTTTTTTTTTTTTTTTTTTCATTGTGCTTGGCAAAAACAGATACCTTGAAATAAGATTTTTTTATTTAGACTAAAATGTTTTCACGTACTGATGTAGGACAGCGTATACAATGTGTTTTTAATTCATTGGTGTTATGAATAGGATACACGTTTTTTATATCTTGTAGATGGTACTAATTTTTTTAGGATAATGGTCATAAGTCAAGTATTTCAAATATAAATTGACAACAGAAATCCCTTCTACTTCAAGAACAGTTAGTTATACTGTGAAAAATTTTGTTGTGAAAAGTATTTCATTGGCTATTTGAGAAGTGGTATGCACCTGAATATTTTTCCAATCAGAGTAGGAAGAATATAATTTAATGGGAAGATAGTAATAACCTTGAAATAATTTTATTTTTTTTTAACATTATAATATATATTTGCTCTACTCTGATTTTGAAAATATATATAATGTCGGCCCTGCTTAATTGAATACTGTCAGTTTCAAGAAATATTATTTGATTAAGCGGGGAAATACTCTTTATCATACCAAATTGACAACATTTGTCTTAAAACGTAATAATAATGAATCAATAACTATATAATGGAAGTAATGTTTTTGGTAAAAATATATTGAAACAAGCTAAGTGAACGACAAAATAATAGGTATAATAATTTTAAATATATATTTATTAGAAGGGCGCAAGGAAAAAAATGCAACTTACAACCTCATCTGTTGAATGCGAAAAATATAATTTAATATTTTTACATGAATAATTGTTCATACGTAATTAATTTTTAAATTATTTAAAAAACTTCTTAGTAAAATATTGTGAAAGCCGATCAATATTGTTCGATTAAGCGAGGATCTTTGACAATTCCTCAATGGGGAAGTATTCAGTTCCAAAAGGTTTTATTCATATTTGGGGTATTTGTTTACCCGTTACCCGTTTAAGCGGGGCTGGCAGTATATATACGAATACACACACAATATAAATTTTTTGTTCTGATATGAGATATTTAGCATCAACTCTACACTTCTGAGACTTAATTGTGCAACAATTTCTTTATTCCTAAACACATTTAAATATATATTACTGTGAAAGCTTTAAATTAGAGAATGTTGACTTTCACCGTCTCATGTGGACAGTTGCCAGATATTTCAAACTTTTAGTTTCATGTAGAGTGAAACTTTGGAAACTCGACTTACAGATAACTCGACTAACCTGGTAGCTCAACATCTATTTTCCTTATGGTTGGCTCAATGCTAATTTCAATGGGCTAAAATCTCTCTAACTTGACGCACATTTTCAGGAACCACTATAAGTCAACATTCAATTGCTATTCTAGTCCACAATTTTTTCTTTCAACATTCTTTCATACTGACCTTTTCTCAGAACCTTATGCAGTGATTTCTTGGTCAGTCAATCCTTTTTTGGGAAGCTCTTTTAGAGAATTCCATTTTTATCCAGGGGAGTCAGCCACCACTCTGTGCTGTTAGTGCAATTCTAAAAGGCTAAGGTAAGATAAATGTCCTCTAGAGAAAGGTGGCACCGTGACATGTTTTTCAAACAAGGGTAATCAGGACTTAATCTTAAGACGTGGCTGACAAGAATCTGTTTATCTCTTTAAAAAAAATAATAGCGAATTTATTATGTGCTTTTTAAAATTAGAAAATTCATTTACTGGAATAAACTTTCATAATGTGAATGTTAAGCATTTGTAAGTGACGAGGCTTCAGAGTAGAGGGAAAAAATGACCGGCCCTGACTCTGGGAATTTTAGATCCTTAGACTCCGACGCCACTAGCAGTGGCAGAGTTGCAGGTTTTGGGAGAAAATGACCGACTCAGACTCTTGAAGTTTTAAAACTTTGATTCCTTTGCCACAAAATATGCCAGTCATCGATTCCACAGCCCTGGTAAGTGATACAGAAACTGTTTAGGAATTACAATTATGGAACCTCAGTAAGTTGACTTCGGCTTCAGTCGACATGTTTTCATGTTCCCTGGGGGTGTGAATTCATACCTGACTGACAAGAATCTTTATTATCTCTTTTCAAAAATTATGGATTTATTATGTACTTTTCGAAATAAGAAAATTCATATACTGGAATTAGTTTCCATGATGTAAATGTTAAGCATTAGAAAGTGACAGGGCTGTGGTGTAGGGAGGGAAAATGACCGACTCTGGAAATTTCATACCCTTAGACTACGACTCCGCGAGCAGTGGCAGAGTTGTGGGCTTAGGGAAAAAATGACCGACACTTGAAATTTTAAACCTTCGACTCCTGAATCTGACTCTTTTGTCCTAAAATCTGTCAGTCTCTGACTCTGCAGCGTTGGTAAGTAAGTGATACATAAACTCTTCAGGAATTAAAATTATGGAACCTCAGTAAGTTGACATCCGCTTGAATCAATATATTTTTAATTTCCCTTGGGGTGACGAGTTATGAAGCTCCACTGTATATATATTCAGTGATGTTCCCATCAATTTTTCTGAGGTTATACTTCCAGTAATCCATTACCCACAATTGGTGTACATGATCATATACATAGTATATTATAATATGAAAATTTATGCAATTTGAGGGTATATACTATATGTCTAAAAAATGTTTGAGAGTATACGGCATATATGAAGTATATACCCTATGGGAACACCACTGTATATATTTCAGTAGCGTCACTACAAAGAGCGATGTTTAGTTATTCAAATTTTAGCGAAAATAGAGCACTATATTGCAGGGAGGGAGAGGTTATTTTGCATGTGTATATACTTCCTTTAATCATAAACCTAAATTTTATCAAATTTTTAGATCAGACAAGACAAACAATAATAATGTAGGGCAATCACATGTGTTTATGCAGAGGCACTGAAAATCATGCAAATGCAGGCTGCTACATTTAGAGTTTTGAAATCCATGACTTTAGTTGCAACTTTCCATGACTGATGAGTTACAATTTCGTAGAAAAAACATGCATTTTTCACAAGAATACCGAAATTTAGTATTTTGTGAAAAATAAAATTTCAACCACATGAAATACAGTTAGCACATTAAATTAAAGCGAAATGTAATGAGCTGAACTACTATTGTAACTAAAAAACAGAAATAATAAATTTCATGAACATTTTCTGGTTTTCAACAAATCATACAAAAATTAGGTAGGAATTTTCATGAAAGCAAATTTATTATTTTTTCCTTGAAATATCCGATATAATCCACAATAATCTCTCAATTACTAAAAATACTGATTTTACAAAACAAAGGAACCTGCTAAACTGGTTTTATTTACTGCATTTTTTTTTAAATTTATTTTTAAAAATATGTTATTTTAAGAACAGAGAACGACGCTAAGATTTAATTCATTTGAAAGCTAGCAGTTTTCTTTTTTAAATGCGTGACTATCAATAATTTACTAATTACTAAAATCAAGTTCAGAATCAACCAAATGAAATAAATAAATAATCAGAATAAAATAAACAATTAAATTAACTTACCAACTTGATCAACAAAATTTTAGGAAAACCTACAAATATTTGAAACATTCTTCATGTTGTGTAAACTACATTTCCACACTTATGAATTATTTTAGATAAGAATTACCCGAGCTTCCCATTTTCTATCAACATTTTTACATGTTCCAAACGGGCAAGTGGTAATGGTGTATTTTGATCCTATAATGAATATGCATAGATATTACAGAGGCACATGTTGTGCGCACATACATTTGCTGTAGATATGTGCATTGCCTGGTAATTGTTAATTAATATCCATACTAAGTATTATCTTCAAAATAGGTAAATTAATGCAAAAAATTCCCCTTTTGCTGTCATGGATATATGATAGGAAAAAAAGCCAATGGGATTGTCATTTATTTTCATCTTTCAATTGCATATTGTTTTTCATTCCTGCAGATATTTTTGAATTTTCAGCGTGATGCTTGATGTGAATAAGTTCTTTTCTTACTGTAAGAATAAGTTCTTGGCTAATGTGAAATTTTTGAAAATCAACTCTTTTTGTGCTTTGAAAAAGAGTGCATAAATAAGATATTATGAAAGTAGAATCAGAATTCTCGCATTGCTTTCTCTCTCTCACTCTCTTTTGATTTAATCCATTTTTTCCTTTTCTTAAATCTTAAACGGCTGTTACTATCAGGTATTGGGGTTTACAATATTTTGGGTTCCCACTCATTTCATTGCATGGGATACCTATTTTAATTTATTTATCTTTATGGAACTAAAAGCGCATTCTCGAAATTTCTGAATGAAGATTTTATTTTCGAAAAGGCGTTTGTCATTTTTTAAGTTTCAGTTTGGATTTAGGTTCAGTTGGTTTTCAGTGTCGGGATAGTATAATAAGAGTTAAGATTTTTTTGAATTAAAAGCTGTTCCTAAAATAGTCTTCATTGAGTGATTTTTTCAATTTTCTTTCAAGCTAGATAGTTGGTAAAAGTAATAAGTCTTAATCGTGTTGGGCTTATTTTCATGCCTCTACTACGCTAGAGTATTTAGCACTGAGCAAACCTAAATTATTACTCAATTAAAAGTAATTTAATTTTCTTATAAAAATAACGTATTGGTAATTAAGTAAACTGCGTGTTTCTAGAAAAATTAGTTACTAGTTTCGTAATTTGATATAAACGAAGCATGTTAAAGTGAAAGTTAGTGCTTCTGCTTGATCCCAGTCACAATCTAATGTTTGCTATCCTGCATGGGAAAAGGAGGGGGGGGGGGTCTCATTGGTCTTCATTGCCCTATTATTTGGCATACTCACCTTAGTTCTCTTCATTTTATCTGTTTTCCTTTTTTTGTGAAAACTTTAATACAATTGTCAGAGGCAACCCGAACTAAAACTTTTAGGAGGAGAGTGGTTAAGTTGTCAATTCACAAAATGAAACTCCGAACTTGACCAAATGATAAAAAATGAGCATGCACATACTTAAATATAATTAGAAGATACTCTAGGCCTAAACAGCTATATAGACTCCAAATTTGCCAAAAAAAGAATATTTTGGGAGGCCACAATGACTTCCATCAGGGTCCCCCTGATAACAGCGGGCCCACCTGCCAAATTAAGCCACGAGCCATCAAGACAAGTGTTTCTGTATTACAAGGAACATCTTTTTCAGTGCATAAAATGCGAGAATATGAATGTAAAAAAAATCGGATATTTGTCGGATGTGTTTAAATTCGTAAGCTCACATTTTGTGCATTGAAAAAAGCATTCCTTTTAATGCCAAAACACGTGTTTGCAGTGTACCTGCACATTCGTGCTTTTGACGTTTTATTTCTTAAGAAAAGGTATTTTTATACTTCTTATAAATAATATTGGAAATGGCAAAAATCCATTTAATAATATAAACATTTCATATTTTCTGTACTTATCTTTTTTGTCCCCATTTTTAATAATTAAGTTTTTATCAACTTTGGAGCTTTAAAATATAAGATTTACTCCATTGAAGCATAACAGACTTCATTATTCTCAAAATTTGAATTTTACTTGTAAGTTTGAATTGTAAATGATTGCGGTATTTTATATGCTTGTACTTTTTTATTAACTGTAAAATCCGGTTTGAACAATATTCAATTTTTTACAACTACTCGTTATCGGCCGAGTACCTCATCAAAATTTGGCGGAGTACCGAGTATTCGGCAAATTGTCCAAGTAAGCCGAAGTACCGAGTTCTCAGTACGTCTCTAATTTAAGCTATTTTTTTATACTTATTGACAAAAATGAAAGACGTATGCAATAGGTTTCTGGCAAGGGGGACCGACCTGATAATAAATGCTTCAGCTATGGTGTATACGTCTGCCTTGCTACGCTTTCACTTATTCTCCGCTTTGTTCTTAATTTCGGGTTACTAATTAATTAGAAATTTTTTACGTACATTAAAGTTTTCATTTACATTTTTCACTATATTAGTCAAGTAACATGAGTCTATCTTTCCATGCTTGTCTACTTGCACATTGCTCAATTTATTTTTAACTATACATTTGATATTTGAGTTTTATTATGTGAAATTCGTTTTTCTTTAGGTTACTTCTATGCATTAAGTAACTCACAGTCAACTGTAGTTTCAATTTCGTGCAAATAACGCAATAAATAAAAATAATCATAATAAAAGTAAAAAGAAAAAACCCGAACATATCAAATAAAACGAACGTTTCAACTGCCAAAATACGCAATAAAAGCTGCACATGAACAAAAATGTGATTTTTTTGCCCCCTCACATTAATATGAAAATTAAAGCACAGTAGGGACATCAAAGACTCAATTTGCATTAAACAAAAACAACGAAATAACGAAGCTGAAAATTAAGTATATATCTAAAGAATTAACTAGCAATTAAAGCACGTGTTTCACGTTAACAAGAACAGCGATTTGCCGATATACGATAGTAAAGAAATCACATGACAACAAAAACCCTGTAGAAAAAAAAACCTCGTAGCTCAATTAATATTAGCAAAAGCAGTTTAAAGACAAAATAAAGCTTAAAAACTATAATAATAGCGAAAAAAAATTGAATGAGCGAAAGCATGGAAGAGGCAAACACGTAAACAAATCGCCGGTCGCCGGTAAAGCTGCAAGCAAGTTCTCTTCACTTCAAGCCCGAAACTGATTAGTATGGAGCAAAAAAAATATGAAAAAAAGTGGTTCATAAATCATTAAATTTAAAAAATCTACAACGAATTAAAAAAGAAAAAAAATGCAGCATTTTCGGACAAACTATCAGAATATGAACTAGTGTTGTATTAATTTTCATTGTCGTGAATTGCTTAGATTTTGCTGGACTCTAGATTTTGCAGTAGGACTGGAAAGTTATTGCGCAATCAAAAGTTAATTTCATTTATAGATTGATTCTTTTATGTCAATCGTATCTTGTTTTTATGGATAAAAATGTAGAAATATGTGTTCAATTAGTATAATTTTAATTCAAAAAGTAAAAATCAAAATTATGATATCAGTTATAAAAAAATAATTTAAATAAATACTTGACAAAGTAAATAAGTATTTGCAAATTTCTAGTTTCAATCTTCAAAAACATCAAAATTGCACTATCACAGATTATATACTTAAAACCTAAAGGACACCTATGTTCACAATAATTTCTTTAACATCGAAAAACTTCATTCGACATCAACATTTAATAAAAGAAAAAAAAGTAAAATTTCCCAAAGAGCTATTTTATGACTAAAAATTTAAATTTATGTAACTTTGGATTTCTTACTTTTTTTTTTTTTAGAATCTCAAAATTTCAGTCATTGTAAAAAAAAAAAAAGTGTAACCATTCTGTTTCACAGATTTTCTGGCGAAACGCCCTGGAGGGTCTATCCCCCCCCCTCAGCGCAAAGGGGTGAAAACCCCTCATGTAAACTCCTGAGCATTAACGCATGTTTCATATTTAGCAATGATCCGATGCAAACTGTGGATTAGTATTAAAAAAAAACTCCATGGGGGGCAAACCCCCCCCCCACATATGGGCGAAAATCCACCTATGCGAGTTCTTACTGATCAAAGGATTTCTGTGTCAAATTTGTGAAAGATCCGACGAAAACAGATATTGTACAAAGAAGACATCTCAATGAGGGGGGTCGCCCCCCCTCATTAAGGGTCCCCCCCTCCCACACAAGACGAGATTTCCCTTGCGTAAATTTCTGAGCATTGAACGACCTCTGTTCAAATTTAACAAAGATCCGATGTAAACTGAATTTTTTATAAGGCCCCCCCCCATGGGGGTCGACCCCCTACAGGGAGCAAAAACACCAATATGAGCTCCTCCTGATCAAAGGACCTTGGTGCCAAAATCCCTTTAGATCCGATGAAAACTGCATTTGAATAAGAAAAACCTTTTTCAATGGGGGGGGGATAATCGACACCCCCGCCCCCAACTATAGGAATGAGAGGAATCCCCCTCTGAATTCTTGAGCATCAAAGGACCTTCGCACAACATTTATAAAATGAATTTTCAAAAAAAAAAAAATACTTTAAAATTTCGAAAAAGAAAATCGCAAAAATCGTTGTTCGTTCGATGTTAATGGTATCTGCAGATTTTTTTCAGATTTTACTTTAGCGCCAATTGTTTTTAAATTTGTGTAGAAATTCTTGAGACAAATTTAGCAAGCTGTGAATGACTCTAAAATGATTCAAAAAATTCTTGAGATATTTTTGAGGCAAAACAAAATCTTAAAAATATCTTCAGATTTCTGCAGAATTTCTCAAGAAAGCGGCACTTTCTAGAGAAAATTTTGAGATCCTTTTTAGTGGGGTCTTGTTGATTCAAATTATCAACTTTGAGACCGCATAGTTAAAAAAGTTAGTTTTCCATAAATTTCCAACCTGGACCTTAATCTACACTTTTTACACTATAACTACAGCTGTGTCTCAAAGTTGTTGACCCGTCGCGATCAAAGTTATTCACCTCTAAAACTTGGCCATCTTTTAAAAATCATCGACTTTGAGACCGTTTAACTACTAAAGACAAGATAAACGAAAGCTATTTTATATTTTTCTTAGTACTACACTGTGGTGAATAGATAATCATATACTTGTTTCCGAGGGTTACTCATGGCTTTAGCAGATATGCGGTCCCAAACAAGGCAAAAAAGTTTAAAAAATTGCATTTTCAATTGACCTTTGCCCTCAAAGCCATGAGTGAGTCACCAAAATATTTATGCTAGAATGTACCTAATATCAAGTAGTATCCTTGAAGTATTTAAAAGAATTGGCTCGATTCACTCATTGTTTTTGAAGCAAAGCAATCAAGTATTTAGCTCTTTTTTTCTCACGACCCTAAACTTTTACCTCCACTCAAGGGCCAACAAATCAAATTAGAGAGGAAAGAATCTTCACTTTTTCTTATCACAATATTAGTAAAATATCCTGAAAGTTTCAGGAAAATTGAAGGTGTCAACTATCAGGCTCCCATTCATTTTGTCCAGCTTTAAAAAAATGACCCTCAACTATTTCTGAAGTCAAAGGAAAAAAGTCACGGAGGAATTAGTAGCATTAATAATAATTAATCGGCTAGAGAAGATTAATCGGCCGATCATTAACAGCCGATTAATCGGTAATCGGCCAATTTGCTTTTCGGTGCATCAATATAATATATATTACAAAATCTCGTCAAGAATGACTTTTGTCCACTTCGAACGCGTAAGAGCGCTGCACTGTGCGGCGCACAGTGGTTCAAGGGCGGAAAAAATAGCCATTTTTAAGTTTAAGATAAAAAATATTTCTTGCCGTAATTACTTAGCCCTTGAGTTGTAGTAACTTACTCCATAAGAGTTTTTTGAAAAAAAAAATCGTTTTTACAAAAATAAGCTCAGATTGTTGAACAATTATGTTTTTTACTTTTTTCGGACGTACGCCTTATACTTCAGTTTTAATTCATTCGTTCAATAAGGAGGACTAAAATTTAATAAAAGTCACTTCTGATTGGTTTTTCACACTTATAGGATGCATATTACATTGTAGTTAAAAATTAAAAATTCATCAAAATTGAAAACTACATGAAATAAAAAAAACATTATTTTCTTAAAAATATAATGAAAAGTATTGTGGAATATACTTTTATCGGCGGCTTCCGGTGGGCTAAAATTTACATATATCAATAGTTTAATCCTTCCTGTAAATAAACAACAACATTTTAGCTGCGACTACCTGCGACTGCAGTCGTGGCAGATGTTTTTGTTTGATTTTCGCTATTTACGAATACGAATATAATAAGTTAGAAAATAACTTGTAGCGATATGACGAGAGTAAATTGCTTTTTTATCAAAGAAATTGGTCATCCAATTTGACATGCTCCAGACTAACGTATGTCAGAGTTTCACTACTTTTTAGGAGAGCCTAAAAACGTTTGTTTACTGTTTCCGAAAGTTGGGGCTTTTGAAACATTCATCAATAAATATAGAGGATTTTTTAAAACAGATTTACGTTGTTATGGCTTAATGCGGAGCATTATTCTACAAGCAATGCAGTAGTAACCTGAAAATAACAATTTTCGGACCCGTTTGGCTTTAAAGAAGGTACATATGAGAAAGAAATTTTTAAAACTCATACAGAATTCTATATAAAAAGTTAAATAACCATTCTGTTCACAAAACAATGAAATTAGAAAATCATTAAACGTTTGAAATTTCTGATTTCCTTTTCGAAATCATTCTAGTATAAAGCTGTTCTCAGTTTGTCGAACATTGCCAGAAAATATTGTTCGAGGGTATCAATTACAATAAACATGCAATGCATGCGTGTGGCATACATTTATATTTTTCACTAAAAACAGAAATGAATTTGAACTGCACAGAAACCCCGATTTCACGTTTCTCAGAGGCCTGAATCAAACATAAAGTACATAAAATTGAGAAAACGTCAATTCAAACCCAAAAACATAAAATATGGGAAAACGTAAAATACGGGAAATGTATAAAAAGCAAAAATCAGATAAGGAAACAAAAATAGTAATAAAAGTTGCTACGATGACTCTTATAAAATGTAAAAATACGATATTTTAAGAAAAGAACATTATTATACACACCACTTTAGATTATTCTAACACATTAAGTAACGAATTCGGGCGTTTAGGTTGAAAATAGTCAGTAATATTGAGTCATTGAATCCAAAGTAAATACAGCATCTTCCAGGATTGGAACACTTTGCAAATTTTTTTTTTCTGGTCTTTATGATAAAGAAAACAGTTTTTCACTATTATTAAGCTCTTAAATGCAGTATTGAAAGAAGAAACGAGTTGTGTTTCCTCTTCTTGTTCATCTTCATTGGCGGCCGAAAAGTCAATAAGGTCAGCTACGGATGGAGCAGACGCGTTTCTGTTTTCATGGATTAACTTTCAACAGAGTGGATTATGTTTAAAAATGCACAGAGGGAAACACTTTTCTTAATTTTAAAACATTTTTTCTCTTTTTTTTAACTGCCAAGGAAAAACGTAAAATGCGGGAAATTCATAAATAACAAACTTTTCATCCGCGTTAAAGTAATATTATTAGTGTACGGAAAAACTGGGACCTGATGATAAAAAACGTAAAATGTGGGGAAAACGTAGATTCGAGGGACGTAAAATCGGGGTTTCACAGTGAATACGATCAGCAAGCATGGAGATAAATATTACCATGCAACAATTTTAACAATTTTCCAAAGCATTTTTTGAGAATATTCAAAGTTATTGAATTCTTTCCGCTTTTTCGTCGTTTCGAACCACTGTGCAGCGCCACGAGGAAATAACGAGAAAGTATTTTTTCTTTTTGTCTATATGGTTGCTGCAGTCAGAGCCGCTGTTTAGCATGGGATTGCTTGTTATTTCATGTCTGGAGAGAGATAATGAATCGAAACTATTTTTACGCCTTTGCATTTCGGACTGGCTTTGATCGCAATTGCGTTAGTCAATAATGCTTAGCTTCTTAACAATTTCCAGTGCGGCCATGATTCGACATATTGTGTGTTCATGCGGGAATAGTTCCAACATCCGTGTTAATACTTTATAAAACGAAACCTTTTGGATTACATTTATCTAGCTGAAATGGAGACACTTGGATTTTATTCCGTTGATGTTCACTTGTAAGTATTAATGAACAGTTTAAAAAATGTTATTGTATAAATTTATATTTTTTGTTGATATGCATTTGATGGTGTTCCAGTTGTAACTGTTTTTGGATTCATCGAACTACTTTAAGGTTATTCTACGTATCTATGTGCGCAGTGTACCTATGTACTATTTTTTTCCCCTGATAAATTACGCAACAGAAAAGTTAGGATTTATATTTTAAAAGCAGTCGCTGAAAAGTTTTTCTGAATTACTCAAAAACGGTTTGGATATACAATACATACTTCGATTCTTGTTTAATGCGTTGAAAATATGGTAATGCAATTTTTTTCTAGTGTTGTAATATGCTTTATAAAAAATGTGCCAGTATTATTTATCATTAATTATTATTATTTATTTATTCATTCATTTAAAATATTTATACCATTAGAAAATATCCCAGTTATCGATTTATACACACCATGTTATGCCAGGGGTGCCCACCGCCCTAAGGGCAAGGGCGCACTACCTTAATATTGTGGAGACCCCCTTCCAAATGAGAAAAATATCCCTCAAAACACCCCCTAAAAATTTCAATGGCACAGTCTGCGCCATGCCCCCCCCCCGTCCCCTAGGTGGGAACCCCTTTTTATACAATTATATTCATCTGCTTATTCATTCTGAAATGTAGTTAACAGTAAAAGATTGCTTAATATTAGTTGTTCCGTATACAGGGGCGTGCACTGAGGGGGAGAAGGGACACTTGTTAGCCTGGGGGTCCCGAGATTTTTAAAATGAGGGTTGAAATACGTGTCGAGACGTAGGCGTGAAAAATAAGGAAGGGGGGGACCCGTAAAAGTAATTTGTGACGGGCCTTAAAATTTCTGTCCACGTCCCTGTCCGTGAATAACATTTCCTTTTTGGATATACTAGTTTAATATAGGACAGTCTAGTCAGAAGGAATAAGTCAGTGGCAAAAATTAACAGTTGCATTTACATGCCGAAATACAAAGTAAAATTATTTCAAGCTTGGTCCCCTACAGTCATTGATCATTTTTTAAATGCTATGTTATTAATATGCAATGTACATATGGGGAGAAGACGAGGGGGGGGGGAAGGGTCACATCACAACGCAGAACGTGCCACTGACATTTTCAGGGGTTAGCTTTTTTAGGGGGAGGGGCGTGCTTCATAGTGTTTTATGGGTGTACCATCACCCTAGTGGTGGGGAGGGAGATTTTCTGATATATGAAGTGTAATAATCATGTAATAGAATTCTGTATACTATAATAAATATAATTAATAATGAATTTTTCGCACACTGTAAAATAAATAATCAGAAATCTATTTTGGCACCGTAAACTGGGGCTACTTGAACCCATGAGAAAAAAGTGTTTTAAGTCCGTCCTGGTCCTATAAAACTCAATGTATAGACTTGAAGAACCTTCTCCATGACAGGTAGCAGTACTAGGCAGAGGCTGGAGCATGAAACAAAAGTTTTTGCTACCGCCCACCTTTTTTGGATTGAGGTTATGATTGCAAGTTGTCTAAACAGTTGTTTTTTTGTGTCTGCAAACACATGCAAGTTCATGGAAACATCTGATATCATCAAGGTAAAGATATTTTATTAAGAAATAGAATGTTAACACAAAACTAACAGTGTTTTAGTAACTAATATAAGTTAGTTAAAGTGCACTGGTTGCCTCAAAATGGGGCGGGCTACTTGAATCCAGCGTTCAAGCAGCCCCAGACCACATTTCATCACTAAATTATGCTAAGTAAGGTTTGTAATCTTTTAAAATAAAGAGGTGAGCTACTACTTTTAACCGATAACTTGCAGATCTGGGGATAAAAAGGGTCCGAAAATTAAAGTAGGAAATATGCGGATTATTAAGAGGAAAAATTACAATTGTGTCCAGATTCAATTAATTCCGGAGAAATGTCTTAGAAAGTGGCATCAGTTCATTTTGACTTAAGTATATCAACTCGAAAAAGGAAATTAAAAGATCGTTCACAAAACAAGTCTGGGCATCTTGTAGTATTTGTATCGAGGAAGAGTAGGTATAGTTTATGTAAATAATTTGCCATTTATTATAGTTTGCTCACTAGATAGTCCAGCCATTTGGTCGGAAAAAAAGGGGGTTACCTGGAAAGTTTTCCATGAGTTTTGAAAATTGGATATTTTATAGATTTTGATGTGCTCTTTTCGAATTTCCACTTTGCCACCTCGTATCTTTGCCGCTCGGGCGACCATATTGAAAAAATGGCGTCTAAAAGCGGTATTTTGAGGATATCTCCTTTCTGACTTATTTTGCGACAAAAAATCATATACAACATTAATTTATGCATTATATATATTAATTCACATACAAATTTAAACAAGACAAAATTTCTTACAATTTATATCATAACATTTTTTCGTTTTGCAAAATAAATAATTTGGGCGTACGTGCGCCGAAAAGTGTTATTTAACAACATTTTCGCGTAGATGTTTTTCATAGACCAGAAGTTACACCGGTTCATTGTCTTCAGTATTGATTGAGACGCAGTGGCGGATACAAGGGGGATCAAGGGGTCCCCCCCCCGCAACATGCTACAGTATTTGAATGTTTGCTCGAAAAAATAAAACAACTTGATCGATACCGTAAAAAATGCATACAAGGATGGGGGATCTTCGGGGTCATGACCCCCCCCCCCCATCAAAATCTGTGACAATAATTTGTAATCTGTTTTGAGGTTCATTGCATTAAAGTAGTAGTAAACATGACTGCTTGAAAAAAAGAAAAGTCGGACGAAAACCACATAATAAGAAACAGTAAATAGTTTTCGATTTTTTTTTGGGGGGGGGGAGGGGGGGTATTTACTGTCATTTATAATATATGTATTTAAAATATGTAGACAGTAAAATAGCTTTTCTTGAGACAATCTGCGGCGCTGTGTTCAGGAGCCAGTATAATGAAAAGCAACAAAGAAATGTCTGATGCCCGATCGCTTTTTTTTTTTTTTTGCAACACATTTAATCAACGATAGTTGATTGAATTCGTTGTATGGTTAAATTTGTATCCAAAGTTACAGGCATCGCTTCAATTGATAAAACCTTTGAGTGTGTAAATGTTTTATTTTATGTAAAGTCTCTGTAGATTATAATTTCTTTCTGTTGTAATTTTTAGATGGTTTCGTTTTTAGCTGTGCTGAGTTTATTTTTAAATGTGCTGTAAATTGTTAATTAGTTTAAATCAGTGTTTCGGATTCAGTATCGTGCAGGAAATGTAAAATTCGAGTGTCGTGTTATCGCTAAACCTCATACCAAGGGTCTCGTAAACTAACCCGCCGTAGTAGACGGAAACCCATTCGAAAAAAAAACACGTTTGTTAGAAAAAAACTACATATAATAGGGGTTCCCAATTTATTCCGAATCACGGCATTCTTTGACGAATTACAACTTTTTACGGCATCCTAATCTATTTAAATTATACATGCATATTGAAAATGTGGACAGCTTGCAGCACTCCTCGCCCCTCCCTGCGGCACCCACTTTGGGAACCCCTGACCTATTACAAAAACACTGAAGCGCTCGGGTGACAAAGCAGTGTAGTCTCTTTTTTTTGGACTGTTGAAAAAACTGATGAACCCAAAGCCCCCCAATGGAAACATATCTGGAGTTCCTGTATCAGACTCTGAGACTGCGACGTCTTCGTCAACCTCCAATATTCAAAATTGGAATTAATCAGTCGGTCAGTAATTTATCAAGTCCGAATTATATTTATAGAATATTTAACTTTTTCGATTAGATTTTCGCCGCATGTTTTACTTCTATTTTAAGCGTTGTTTTACTATTATTTTAAGTGATGTTATCTTTCTGCATACAAGATGGATGTGTCGAGTATCATGCAAATTTATAATCTAAAATGGATATGTGTTTAGTACTATACAAACATTTAATCAACCAGGGATTTTGTGATCGGAAATTTCCTAAAACTGAGTTGTCATTTCTGAAAATTTTCGGCTTACATTCTAAAACTGATATTATTTTAATTGAAAACTTTTAAAATGATTTTTATTACCGATTTCGATGATTTTTGTAAGCATATCTGAAGAGCTTTTACGGAAGGAGGGGTGTTGTTCGTAGAAGAACTTTTTTGTACGTAAGACGACGTTCTTGAGCATGACCCCCTCCCCTAAAATGAAATCCTGTATCCGCCCCCTGTTGAGACGTCATGTAATTTCTGCGGTATCATCTGCGATGGGAGCATCAAATTAATCATGAGCTTCTTCGTTTTCTATTGCGTCATTCGTTTGTCGAAAACCGTCTCTGTTTCTTCCTCTTCACCGCTATCATGTGATGAGCTTTGCGAATTCTCACAATTACCACCTGTACAATTAGTACACATAACGGAGCATTTTAACTCGGCTTTTCTGCATCCACAGGCTTTTTGACAATTTTTTGCATTTGCAAGAAATAAGTATATGTAAGAATAATGGAGCTGGGGATTCAAGCGTCATAACAGATAAATTAATATAACCAATTCTTATTTCTCTTTCATCCCTGCACACAAACAGTTCTGGGTTTTTTTTTTCATTCCCACACCACTGCTGAATATGGTGATAGGATCGAAAAGAATGTTGTCTTGCTGCTGTTTCTGTTGGAGGTAGCGACGAAATATTAAATTTACTTTTATATGCGGATTTTACAAAGCCATGTTTTAAAGACATGTTTTTCTTGCTTTTTTTTTTTAACTTCTCACTTCACTGTAACCATATAAGTCAAGAAGGAAGTGTTCTTCAGCTTTAGCAATGATCTCTGGATCAGCATTTGGATTTTTGAATGCTTTAATAGACTTGCTTAAATTTGGATTTTTTCGAAGTACATTAATAAATTTCGTTTTTCCTTGATTGAAAAGGGCACATGTTGTACCTCAGCCACTAAAGGCATGCAAGAATAAAATATGATCTGCGGCTGCCTTACTGTCGTATACTGTCAGTTGTATATATTTGTTGCGAAATTTTTCCCTTTCCTGGTTTGAGCATATATATATGTTTGATCGCTTAGATAGAGCTGTCAAAAGAATAAGATCTACATCTTCGCCTATAACAATTACGTAGTATACTGATGATGCAGACTAAAATACAGCCGAACCTCCATATATCGAACTTCCACATATCGAAATTTTCTATATATCGAAATCCCAGAAAATTTCTATGTTCATTACATAGAAAAATTGTTTCTATATATCGAAAAAATCTCTATATATCAAATTTTTTTTCGAGACATTTGTAGATTTTGTTTTCCTCTTTAGACTGTTTGTTTCATGAAAAATAAAGGTTAGGGGAGAAAATTATATTCACTAAAGGTTGCTACGAAACTCAAAAGGAATCTGGGGTTGAGGGGTGTATCGATAGGTTGTTGTTTCGTTCTAGAATTCTTAAATTCCTTCAAGTTTGTTTCAAATATCTTAGTTGTAACCAGTAACATTGTAAAATCAGTTTCAATTCATCCCTTTTGTCTATTGATCATCGTTATCGTTCCTAGTCGTTTTAGCTGCAGTAAAAATCATTCAAGTTACGTAGATTAATTTTTTACTTTCCTCTCGATTTGTCAAAACGAAATTCTCCTCATGTTGCAGATCAAGTTGAATTGCCGAAGAATGAAGATGTATGAAGGCGCAAAAATGTAATTTCTGTTACTTTCTTAATTATTAACTTTCATTTAATCTGATGCTCGTATAAATTAGAAATTAGGTTTCATACACGAAAATTAGCTTTAATTTAAATGTTTTAGGTGATTTATAGGATAAAATAAGATTGTTTCTACATATAGAAATTTCTATATATCGAATTTTTTTCCGGCAATTTGCTACTTCAATATATGGAGGTCCGACTGTATTTTATTGAAGTCTACCGGTCGAAATTTTGGAAACGGAGAGAGGGGGAATCCACGTGGCGTTTGGAGAATCTTTCGGATCAACGTTGGAAGAATCTTTCGGTGTTAAGTGCAGATAGGAAGAAATGAATGAAATGGAATTTGGCTTCTGTATTGCTCCGTCGCTCATTTATACCACAAAAAAATTTTAGTTTGTGGATTGTCAGTTTTTATGCAGTTAGTAAATTAACTTGTAAATCAATTGAATTGTGTTTGTACTATATGCTCATTAATTAAACTCTGCGTTTCCTCGATGTGTTACGATAACTAAACCTCAAACTAGTGTGGGGACGACTTATTCTGCGAAAACGCGTGTTAAATAATACTTTACGGCGCTTGTACGTCGAAAATATTTATTTTACAAAAAAAAAAAAAAAAATTATGACAAATTGTAGGAAATTTTTTCTAGTTTAATTTTGTAAAATATATTTTTATCGTAAAATAAGTCAGAACGGAGTTATCCTCAAAATACCGCTTTTAGACACCTTTTTTTTTCAATATGGCGGCGCGAGCGGCAAAGATACGAAATGGCAGAGTGAAAATTCGAAAAGAGCACATCAAAATCTATAAAATTACCAATTTTCAAAACTCCCGGAAAACTTTCCAGGTAAAACTACCAGATGACTGAACTAAGAATGAATGTTTTGAATTTTCTCTCAAAATCATAGGTCCTTCTTGATACCACCAGCTGTTTTACAGCTTTTTCGCTGAATGAGATCAAGTAGTCCCAGCGCGTGGCTACTTGAACCCAAGTTTTCAAAATAGAAAAAAAAAAAAAAGAGTTAAAATTGTTGTTTAAAAAGCCTTAAGGTGGTAGCAGAACGTCTGAAAAGTGTAAAAACAAGGTTTTCAGTGCACATTATGGGTTTAACCAAAAAATTAGCGTAAAACTCACAAAAAATATGAAATTTCGTGTCCAAGTAGCCCCAGTTTACGGTATTGATTTTGATTAAATACTTACATTTGTGATGAACTGGAAGAGGGCAAAAAAAGACTCAACCCGAATGGTTCCAGCTGGGGGATTTGGTGCTATATTTAAATTCATCAATTTCTCTGTTGGTACTTTTCGGTACACTTCGTTCGTTAGAAAAATTAACTTGGCAAAGAGTGAATTCCGAAAGAAAAAAGAGCAGGTAAGTTCTGTCAAGTTCGATACAACTTTTTTCTTTTTAATGTTCTGCATTAAAAATACTATTTATTGATAATTTTACGTGAAAAATATTGAGAAAAACTGAGGTTTGAGGTTGTTTAACAAACAATCCCATTTTGAGAAAATACTTCCCTCCTTTTCCCCGACGGCCAAAGAAATTGAACTTTTACTTATTTTGTGATTAGGATTAGAATTACTACATTATTTCATAAATTTTTAATAATTTGCATCTCTGCATAGGTTATGCTGTTAATCATGCTTGTCATTAGAAATTCACAAATAAATAAATAAATAAATAAATAAATAAGAATAAAAAATCCCCGAATGACTTTTTCAATTGCTTTTTTAACAGCTTTATTGCTGTTAGATATGAAGGAATTGAAACTGATATGGTATGAAGCATTATAGTTAACATTTATATTTAAAAAAAAAATCACAGAAAAATTATTCCGAAATACTAGGAAACGTTTTTGGAAAATGCATGGAGAATTCCGAAATACACGGAAACGTATTTGAAAATTTCATGAACCGAAGCTGCACAATATCCTCAGAAAAGTTTCTGTAAATTTCGGAATACTCTTCTGTAAATTACAGAAAGAGTATTCCGAAATACTCAGAAATGTTTCCGAAAATTACAGAAAGATAATTCCGAAACACTCAAACGTTTCTGTATATCATAGAAATTGGATTCCGAAATTCTCAGAAACGTTTCCGGATTTTTTTTCAGTGTAGGGCACATTGTCTTCGGTCCCTCCCCCCCCCCGTAAGATTAAAAAGTGATCCCCATATATGATTTATGAGTGTACCTTTATTGTATATTATAATTGTTTTACATTTTAACATTGTGCTATTTTCTCAGAGCTTGCGCCTTCATGCCTCTTGCCCCCCCCCCCCCCCCGCACCTCGCGGATGCTATGCACGCCAAAGGACGGAGGAATGTTCAAATTTGAAAAATTTTGAAGTTGTGGTCCAAAAATCGAAATTGCAACGCCACTAAGATTGAGGAGGGGAGGGGGGATGTAGATAGGCGTTAGTCAGCAGAGGGGCGATGGGCTCAAAAAAAATTGGGAATCACTGATCTAAATTATGTCCCGACGTGTTTCTTTTTATTCACGCATATACTAAAACAAAAATCATATGCATTTGAATCAAATAACAAAATAAAGCCTAATCATTTATTTCTCTTACCTTTTTGACGAAGGAAAGATCTATTTTTCGCCCTCAGTGACGATAGGAAAACATTTCTGTCAATGAAAACGCCTTTCGTTCGTGAACTCTAAGCCCTTATTTCTGCTTATTATAAGCCCTCAAGTTCCCGCTTATAGTCATCCCGACCTAGCCCAATTTTTCCTGCTTCACAGGGATTCAAGTGAAACACGGCCGATCGCAATGCACCCATGCGATTGCTATTTCCCCAGTTTGAATTGAAGTGTAACATTGCGATCTTCTCCAGCCCCGATACAGTGGCTAGAAGGGATAGTGTGCCGTTCGCCGTTGTTCTGCCCGACGTTTTTTCTGTACTCGAAACCGAGCCTACCACTAGATGGCGCTCTATCCAACAGCGAGGTAAACTTCAGTGGTTTAACAGTGGCTAGAATGGATGTTGTTCGCTATTTTTTTTTTTTTTTTTTTTGCACTCGAAACCAACCCTATCTAGTTTTATGATTATATGATGTAAACGAACCAGTTGATAGAAATGTCAAGGAATTATCGACAAAGGCAGAAGCGTACCAAGGGGTTGACAGGAGTGGCTCTCGCCAGGGGTGCAGCAGCTGGATGGGGGGGGGGGACATTTCGACTAATATTTAAAAAAAAGAAAGAAAAACAGGTTTGTTTTGGAATTTTTTTAAAAAATTGACCATACAAGTAGAAAAATACTTTTACAAAAAAAAAAACTGGCAAAAGAGCTAGAGGGGAAAATGAAACAATCCTTAATTCTGATAATAATAATAATAAGGGAATTTTACCCCTCTCGTGAAATTCTATTCCGATTCATTAAGTTAGATAGACTTATTCACACAATTTCCTTAACTGGGAGCGATGGTGGAGGGTGTTCTATGCCGAATGATTCCGTTCTTTTTTTCTTTTTTTTTCGGGGAGGGGCGATATTTTTATAGTGAATAGTTTGAAGTGTATTGTTTTTCTTAGGCTAAGTCCTATTGTAAGAGATAATATAAGCATAAAAAGTCTTATTTGAACAAAATATTGGGAGGCCTTAATTAGCGAATATGTATTTAGTACTTTTATTTTGCCTGTATGTAAATGGTCGTGCTTTTTAGTCAATTTCAGATTAGTCATAGTTTTTTTTTTTTTTGCTTAATAACTATAATAGCATTTTTTAAATGCTTGGATTTTTATTTTATTTATTTTTTTAAATTGAGGTTTTTTTCTTTCTTTTAGTAAATGTGTAAATTATGTTTATTGTACATTCTCCTAGTGGTTTCTGGTTTGAAACAAACTCTATTCAAAGTTAAAGGTGTTTTGAAAAATAATAGATACATTGCGCTATAAACGGAACGAACAATGTTGATTCGCATTTGGCTCAAGAACGTACATAACTTGTATTTATTAACGCATTGCTAATAGTATTGGTTTTATTAAATTTATGTGAAACGATGTGGGAAGAACTAAAATTTTTCGGGAGGGAAAAATTCTCATTTTGCTGAATGAAATCCCAACTGTACCGAATGATAAAATTCGAGCATGCACACATATACATAACATCTACTGCGAAGGAACATTGGGCATCATTGAAAACAATTTGAAAAAAAAAAAAAGGAAAAAAATTTGAAGTTGTGTCTCCTGATTTATCAAATCAATTCGGCGAATGTCCCCCTCCCCCCCCCAAAAAAACGTTTTTGGGAAGTTACAGTGACCTTCAGTGACTTCCCATCGGGGCCCCCTTGTGGGGGGGGGGGGGTGCAATTTCTGAAGTTCGCCATAGGCGCCAAACCCCGTAGGTACGCTATTGGACAAAGGCTCTGTTTTGTGCCAACTTGGTAATACCGGATACTAAAAGAATGAAACTAAACCTTCATTGTTTCGTATTCCGTCTGATGAGAGCGAAAGAAAACTCTGGGAAAAGTCTATTCAGCAGACAACTCTCTGAATGAAATGTGCGTAGTCTGTAAACTACACTTCTCTGATACCTTAATCGAAAGGAATTTTCGGCATGTGATAAATGGAGAAGTAGTATTAAATTCACGGGAATGATCCATTTTACATCCCGGTGTGGTCCTTTCAAAATTTCAAAGCTTGCCGAATTAATTATCGTTTGAAGTATAAAAAAGACCACTTCCTAAAGATCGCCCATTCTCGCACGCAAGAAAGAAAAAAAATTATCTACGGATGAAAAATTTTGTCAGCCAACCTCTCTTATTGCTGACTGTTCTAACATCAAATTACCAGACTTTTGAACTGAAATAAAGTTTATGAATAAAAACCACTGTAAGGTGTTTTCTGTCCACCCTCAAACTCGCCCTCTGTTGAAATTAGAGAGATATTCGAAAATTGAGAGATTTTTTAAAAAAAAACTTATTTCTCAATTTAACAGGGGTGAAAAGTCCCGCATCAAAATATTTTTCGAGTCGGATTTCCTATAAGTGCGCGATTCTTACGCGCTATCCAGGGCAAACTAAGCCCTGGCATAAATACCTCCAAATGGTTGAAGTTGTTTCCGCCAATGACTAAATTAGTAAGGTTTGCCATGCCAACATGAGGACCCCAGAAAAGGCTGCGGCCTAGCCCCCCCCTCACCCCCGATGATCAGGCTTGGCTCTATCAGGAACCCTGCATCTTAACGACAGCAATCTATTTATTGCTCCAAATTTTTCTATTAAAAAAATGACTGAATGAATTTAAAAGAAAAATAAATAAATTCGAATATTTTCCGCATCTTCTTTTAGTGGCGAAAAGTAAGGGAGTAAATGAATCTTCTACTTTCGCTCCGATAAACTCACAGCTACCTCGCTACCGATACTAGCGCCACTCCTGGATGGCTTAGTTTCGGGTTCAGTTTTTTCGCACCGAACGGCACACTAGGTATTCTAGCCCCGATTCTCTCGCAAAAATTGCAACTGCTCTCGAGCTCTCATAAGCACAGAAAATGGGAAAATCTCTTGCAAGTGCAGAAAAACATCAACAGTGTGTATTTGGAATGCATAGTTTATTTTATTATTTATGAAATGTTATTTTTTAAAATTCGGCGACTCAGACTCGTTTTTGTTTACAGTATCATATATCGCTGTTCCGATTCCGATGGAACACTGACGCAACTGCAAAACGGGTAATTTTACAGTAAAACCAAATGAAACAATCTCGTTCAACCTCATACAAAGAAACATAGTTAAGTTACTGCCCTAGTAGCTAAAAGTTGAAAAATAAATCTGTCCGAGTTCTTTCGTATGTGTTGCCCACTTTACGATCAAGTAACGACAATAACTCATTTTCAATTAGTTTTGCAGTTACGTCAGTGTTTCATCGGAACAGAGATGCAGTAGCCTTCAACTTAAATTGGAAATATAATTGGTTTTATTTATTTAAAATAAGCGGTACTTGCCTCAATTTTATTTTGGTTTCATCCACACACCCAGCTAAAAATAATCTTCAAGAAATTTTTTGCTGCAGATTTTCTGAAGTATTTTTCAAGATTTCTGCAGATTTTTAGGATACAAACAAAATCTGCATTTTGTCTTCAATATAATCTGCAGAAAATCCACACAAAGTTTTCTGTTTAGTTTTCTCTGCAGTTGTTGTGAAGATAAAAAAATCTGTAAATTTTCTTCAATTAGATCTACAGAAAATCTACAGAACAAATTCTCTTACAGTTTTCTCTATAGTTTGCACGTTTGCAGATATTTTATGGTCATTAAAAAGAAATCTATATTTCAATTTAAATTATTTTTAAAATTTGTATTACACAGCATAAAAGTTGACTGTTCTATACTTTTTTGAAATATTGAAACTGATATTTTTAGTCTGCATTTCCTCTGCAAGAACATGTTTTACAACATTCTCTCATTGCAATTTTATTTCAATGAATGTGAAACAAAACGCAAGTTACTAGTTTCTTAACAAGAAGAAATTCATTCTCATGCTGTATACAACAATATTTATTTACTTTAAAAAATGTAGGTATATGTGGATAAACGTGTTTGTAAGGTAAAAAAATCATACTAATAAATGGAAAAATTCAAATTCAACAGATTAAAAATATTAATTTTTGTCTAAATTAATTGTTCCTGCTTTCAATATTTTTTCACAATTTTAATTTTGTTATATTTTTTCTCAGTTTTCCGAAAATTAAACACATTATTGCTTTGTTTTCTAATTTAAATCAGTAATAACTTAAATTTTCCCCCCAAGAACTTTGATTTATATTTTGATAACTTAAATTGAAATTTAAAAGCATTTCAATACGTATGAAACCTTTTCCAAATAAAAAAGTCTGTTTATTGTATCACACAAATAATATGACATAAAAATCAAATTTTAATATAAGTGCATGATTCAAATCAAATAAAAGTGAAATTACAATACATTTTTTTTTTTTTTTTGTTAACAAAACGATATTGAATAACGCAAGTTATTACATGGTTTGAAAGTGCTTTCAAAAATGTCAATTTCAAGACGGATACGGATTTGAACAGAGTCAAATTTGTCTTACTTGGAGAAAAATCAGGAAATTGAAATTAAATAAGAACAAATATGACTTGAAATAATGTTCTCGAACGGCATACAAACGAACCAAATGCCAATCCTCTTACCGTCCGCGGAGGCCCCGGCCCGCACTATGCGGGTGCCACAGGGCTACGAGAGTAGATGACCGCTCGACCAGGTGTCGCGTATTGTTTTTTTGCTCCGTCACGGAAACAAATAATTAGGGCAATTTCAAGTTTCATCATTGGAAACCCATGAAACAATATTGGATTCATGCCCCGGTTCTGACACTTTAAAATTCAACAACTATTATCTGATTAAATTAACTTTTATTTAATAAGTGTATCAGTAGATTAGGGTTAGTTTGAAAATGTTATGCCAAATGGGAGGTTTTTAATTTTTAAAATTTTTACTTTTTCACTGATTGACTTAAAATTTTGAGCGAACATTTACACTGTCAATATCAATAAAAAAAAATTGCGTTACGATTTCTCAATAATAACCAGCCTAATTAACTTAATTACTTTCCACCACGTGGTCGATTTGGGGGAATTTTCCGAAGTTTTTAATTCTTACAAATAGTTCTATTTATTATTTCGTCATCAAACTTTATATTAATTTTACAATCATAGCGATGTATTTTTGTGACAAATTTGGTTTGATTATTTCAATTTGCATAAGCTCCAAAGTAATAAAATTTAAATTTTCATTTCGGTGGAGTAGGATGTTTTAATTATGTTTTATTAAACGAACATGAAACACCACTCTGTAGTGAATTTACTCATTTTTATTAAAACAATGTCGAAACTTAAAATTAAAAATGTTTTCGGATTTTTAATTTCATTTTTTATTAGTTATCTACTATTTTTAATTTGCTGGGTACATTTTTTGCAGTTTATCTACAGATTTTCTGCAGAATATTTAAGTATATTTGAAACATGCTTCCTTCACAAAATCTGCAGAAACAATCTGCAGAAAATTTGAGCATATTTGGAACACGCTTTCTGAAAAAAATCTACAGATAAAAACTGCAGATTTTCTTTAGAAAGCATGTTCCAAATATGCTTAAATTTTCTGTAGATTTTTGAAAAAGATTTTCAGCAGATTTTTTTTAGCTGGGAATGCAGTACTTATATAATATGACTTAATACTTGATGGCATAATACAGGGTGCGGAGAAAGTTCCCACAATTTTGTTTAAAACTTTTTTTTGGCGTTAAAATCGTATGTTGGCGATTTATTTGGCACATATTGTTTATTGGCATTAAAAGTATTTGAGGTTTAATCATTTGTTCTTTGTTAGTTCATTGAGTTAGTGAGCTATTAATCGTGAAAATGTGCTCACAAGGGAATGAAAACAACCGACCAAAATGCCTGGAATGAAATAACGGGGGATGAGTGCGCGAGCATCGTCGGCAATTTCAGACTGCGACTCCGTAAATGTATTGAACCCCAAGGAGCCAATTTTGAACAATTGTTGTAATTTTTTTGTTTAATGTCATTATTATTGTTTCAATAAAGAGTTTTTATTGCTTTATCTTGTTGATTTGTTGAATTATGTGTTAGTTACAGCCTATTGAAATATCTAATAAAATTGTGGGAACTTTCTCCGCACCATGTAATTTGCTGCACAGTTATTATACTACTTACTATTTTGTTTTCATCCACAAATGCAGTACTAATAATATAATATGACTTAATACTTGATGGCATAATAATTTGCTGCATAGTTATACTACTTCCTCGTTTTGAAGTTACCAAGAATATCAGCCCAAGTCGAATTACGACTGTGATGAGACTTAAATGATCTTTATTGTTGTAATTTTGCTACACATTTTCTAGTTCAGAAAGAAAAAAGGAAAGTGGTTGTTGAAAGTGAGTAAACTTGTTTAACGTTCACTACCTTACTAATCTAAAACCTTAATTCCATGCTGGTATTTTTAAATTATTTGCTGACATTGCATTTACTTGCGTATTATGATACAGTAACAAAATGCATCAAAATTAGCTACGTGGCATTACAAATAATGCTAGGGATCAGTGAATGGAAGTAGTGCGCTACAAGATACGACGCTACTGTAGTGCTACATTTTTTAGTAGTTTGTAGTGTAGCGCACTACTTTTTAAAAAGAGTAGAGTAGTGTAGTGAGTAGTTCGACATAAAAAAAAATAGTAGTTTGTAACGATTTCTCTGGAAACCGCTTTTAAATAAACTTAGAAACATGAAAAGAAAAGAATCATGGTTCAAACGAATTTGACTGCAGCAAATTTTACACAAGTACATCAGCGGATGCAATGAGAAACAAGACTCATAAAATGCGTGCTGACTTCAGGTACATCATTTTGACGTAATGCATCATAAATTTTCATATTTCGTCAATATTTATATTGAACATAGCCGCACTTGACTTAAAAAGAAAAATATATGAATAAGCTATAACTACCAATTTAGTAACTCCTTTGTTTTTTTCTGGCTGCCGAGAATGTCCTCTAGATGAAACGTTTTAGATTTCAAAGAGACTGTTGTTCCAATGCTGTGAAAGCACTTATTTTTCGTAAAAATGAAGTTATCGGTGATTTTGCGAGTTGAAAATTTCGTGAATTTTATATGAACAGACGAAAGTTGAAAAACAGAAATATTTCGCTAGGCTTAAATTTTCGTAATTACAACGGTCTCGCAAAACTAAGTGCTTTTACAGTATTCACCAAATAAAGAAAGCTACTGTAAAAGTTATAGAAGAGGATTTTATTGAACTGCCCAGGCCGGGCTCTTAAATACGTACATTAGTGTATAACCGAAATTTTTGGGGGAAAAAAAGAAAAAATAAATCATTCGCTGTGCACACCTTCCGTTAACATTTTTTTTTTTTTTTAGTATTATATTGAAATAAAGTCATGGCTTGTCAGTCTTCTTCAGACTCAATTTCGAACAGTACATCGGGGAAATATATATAAATGTTTTCTTTCACGTTGGGAGATTCCTCTGAAGAATCTAGAGCAATGATTATATCAGAGCGTTTTTCTTTTTCTGCGTTTTCATCAGGGTAAGCCGTGACTTGGACGTTGCTGTTCTGTTCTTGGGTCAACGGCAGCTTTACAGTTTCTTTTAAATTCTTAATGTTGTTTTCTTCCTTTGCAATGGCTATACCGTAGTGAAGGCGAAAGGGTGTAAATTGTTTTACTTTTTTTTTATCCAAGAAACGTTGAAAAAATAGTGGTTTCTTGGTTGACTTAGGAACATCTTTTGTTTCAAGGTTTTTATGAACATTGTCAATTCCATAAAATTTTAAAGTTTTGGAATTCAATTTTTGAATCTTGACAACACACTTTTTGCAAGGGTGTTTGTCAATTCCATAAAATTTTAAAGTTTTGTAATTCAATTCTTGAATCTTGACAACACACTTTTTGCAAGGGTGTTTCGCTTCCATTTTATAAATAAACTTTGGTTTGATCTGAAATGAATAAAATGCACATATTTAAAAAAAAAAAAAACAGAACAAGTAACTGAACATAATAAATAAACAAGAGTACTCAAAGTAGAAGGTTAGCATAAACGAATATCCCGATTTTAAAAACTTATATTTCATAAAATTCTATTCTTAGCACTATAAATGATACATAAAAATAAAGATAAACTGTCCAAGTTTCTTTTCACTCACAAAAGTTCAACGTGCACGCCTTTCGGAACGCAACACACATCTAACATAGATTTTTGAGTGTTTCACTATCAGTTTTTCGTAACTACACACATGCGTTCTTTAAGGTCTTGCAATGTTGTAGGCAATGGTGAAATATAAACACTGTTTTTGACGATACCGCATAAAATAATCACATGGGGTTAGGTTAAGGGATCTGGCTGGCCAATGCATAAAAGAGGAAATCATCACCTGCAGGGTCAATCCGACATTGTGGAAAGTCAGTTTCGCAGTGTCTGCATACCTCCCACAGATCTTTGGTTTTAACATTGTTGCCAATCCTAGTACAGTAGTTAATACACTATTGTGACCAACCCCCCCCCCCAGAAGGAATTTCTGACTGCTAGTGCAGAACGTGCACCTTTTAGTACTTACGTACGTTCAAAAAACTTGGGACAGTTTATTTTTGTGTCATTTTGTGTGGTAAAGGCAATAGTTTATGAAATAAAAAATTTTCAAAAGCGGGATATTCTTTTTTGCTAACCCTGTATTTTTCAACAAAAATCAAGTTTGCTATAAAATTGATAAGAAATATAATTATGTTGACATTAAAAATAATTAAAATCTTTGGTTATCAAGAAATGCTTCCTCGAAAGAATATCGATTAACACATAAATGATTCTTGTATGCAACGTGAAAAATATTTTCAGTTCTCAAACACCATAGCTAACATGGAATCTTAAGAAAAAAAAAAAAAAAAAACCTCCATGACGCACAGTGGGGCGAAAACGCCAAAAAGCGCTTAAAAGTGAACGAAAAAAACAACGATCCAAACATCCATACGGAGAGACTTTGAGGTTTGTTATTTAAAAAGAAAAGAAAAGAAGAAAGATAAAGTAAAGAAAAAAAAGATAAAGAAAGATAATTTTCCGAACGAATTCTTTCTCATTTTATTAAATTTCTTTGAAAAATGGGTTTAAAATTGGCATAGAAAAAGAACAAAATTGAATTTTCGAAAAATCGCTTCGAGGTGCACACCCCCAAGCTACAAACTAACTTTGTGCCAAATTTCATGAAAATCGGCCGAACGATCTAGGCGCTGTGCGCGTCACAGAGATCCAGACATCCTACAGACAGAGACTTTCAGCTTTATTATTAGTAAAGATACAGACTAGTGGTACCGGCACGGCTTTGCCCGTAATAGAAAAAATTAAAAGGTCTTTTGGTTCGCCTGTATATTTACAAATAATGTATGGTGAATTTTCTCGCCAATTGGCTTGTACCCATGTTACGGTTCCACGTTATGATAATTTCGTAATTTACTCGTCCATCTTATGATATTTTTTGTTCTTAAAATTGGAATAGAAAAAGAACCGCATCGAATTTTCGAAAAATCGCTTCTAGGTGCACACCCCCACGCTACAAACTAACTTTGCTGCCAAATTTCATGAAAATCGGCCGAAAGGTCTAGGCGCTATGCGCGTCACAGAGATCCAGATATCCTACAGACATCCTCCGGAAAGAGATTTTCAGCTTTATTATTAGTAAAGATTATGCGAAAAAAGGCTTAAAATTTTAATAGAAAATTAATAAAATTGAATTTTTGAAAAATCGTTTCGAGGTGCACACCTCCATGCTTCAAACTAATTGTGTGTCAAATTTCATGAAAATCTGCAGAACGGTCTAGGTGCTATGCGCGTCACAGAGATCCAGACATCCTCCGGCCAGAGAGACTTTCAGCTTTATTATTAGTAAAGATTATGCGAAAAAAAGGCTTAAAATTTTAATAGAAAATTAATAAAATTGAATTTTTGAAAAATCGTTTCGAGGTGCACACCTCCATGCTTCAAACTAATTGTGTGTCAAATTTCATGAAAATCGGCAGAACGGTCTAGGTGCTATGCGCGTCACAGAGATCCAGACATCCTCCGGCCAGAGAGACTTTCAGCTTTATTATTAGTAAAGATTATGCGAAAAAAAGGCTTAAAATTTTAATAGAAAATTAATAAAATTGAATTTTTGAAAAATCGTTTCGAGGTGCACACCTCCATGCTTCAAACTAATTGTGTGTCAAATTTCATGAAAATCGGCAGAACGGTCTAGGTGCTATGCGCGTCACAGAGATCCAGACATCCTCCGGCCAGAGAGACTTTCAGCTTTATTATTAGTAAAGATTATGCGAAAAAAATGCTTAAAATTTTAATAGAAAATTAATAAAATTGAATTTTTGAAAAATCGTTTCGAGGTGCACACCTCCATGCTTCAAACTAATTGTGTGTCAAATTTCATGAAAATCGGCAGAACGGTCTAGGTGCTATGCGCGTCACAGAGATCCAGACATCCTCCGGCCAGAGAGACTTTCAGCTTTATTATTAGTAAAGATTATGCGAAAAAAAGGCTTAAAATTTTAATAGAAAATTAATAAAATTGAATTTTTGAAAAATCGTTTCGAGGTGCACACCTCCATGCTTCAAACTAATTGTGTGTCAAATTTCATGAAAATCGGCAGAACGGTCTAGGTGCTATGCGCGTCACAGAGATCCAGACATCCTCCGGCCAGAGAGACTTTCAGCTTTATTATTAGTAAAGATTATGCGAAAAAAAGGCTTAAAATTTTAATAGAAAATTAATAAAATTGAATTTTTGAAAAATCGTTTCGAGGTGCACACCTCCATGCTTCAAACTAATTGTGTGTCAAATTTCATGAAAATCGGCAGAACGGTCTAGGTGCTATGCGCGTCACAGAGATCCAGACATCCTCCGGCCAGAGAGACTTTCAGCTTTATTATTAGTAAAGATTATGCGAAAAAAAGGCTTAAAATTTTAATAGAAAATTAATAAAATTGAATTTTTGAAAAATCGTTTCGAGGTGCACACCTCCATGCTTCAAACTAATTGTGTGTCAAATTTCATGAAAATCGGCAGAACGGTCTAGGTGCTATGCGCGTCACAGAGATCCAGACATCCTCCGGCCAGAGAGACTTTCAGCTTTATTATTAGTAAAGATTATGCGAAAAAAAGGCTTAAAATTTTAATAGAAAATTAATAAAATTGAATTTTTGAAAAATCGTTTCGAGGTGCACACCTCCATGCTTCAAACTAATTGTGTGTCAAATTTCATGAAAATCGGCAGAACGGTTTAGGCGCTATGCGCGTCACAGAGATCCAAACATCCATGCAGAGAGACTTACAGGTTTGTTATTTAAAAAGAGAAGAAAAGAAGATAAAAGAAGTAAAGAAAAGAAAGATAATTTTCAGAACAAATTCTTTCCCATTTTACTGAATTTCTGTGAAAAATGGGCTTAAAAGTGGAATAGGAAAAGGATAAAATCGAATTTTCGAAAAATCGCTTCGAGGTGCACATCCCCATGCTACAAACTATCTTTGTGCCAAATTTCATGAAAATCGGCTGAACGGTCTAGGCGCTATGCGCGTCACAGAGATCCAGACATCCTACAGACATTCTCCGGACAGAGAGACTTTCAGCTTTATTATTAGTAAAGATTATGCGAAAAAAGGCTTAAAATTTTAATAGAAAATTAATAAAATCGAATTTTCGAAAAATCGCTTCGAGGTGCACACATCCAAGCTTCAAACTAATTTTGTGTCAAATTTCATGAAAATCTGCTGAACGGTCTAGGCGCTATGCGGGTACAGAGATCTAGACATCCTTCGGCCAGAGAGACTTTCAGCTTTATTATTAGTAAAGACTAGCTTCAAAACGCGGCGTTGCTCGGATTAAAATACATTGCATGTTTAATGGTACATAAAATATTTAAGAATTCTGTTTTTAACGTAGATAATATAGATTTCTGTTTTAAATATTGAGAGACTTGGTCGACCATTAAACATGCGATGTATAGAGAGTATAACAAATTAATTAATTAATTAATTGGAATTAAAATAATTATAAGTTAAAATACGAAACATCTTAATAAATTGAAAAGCTATGTTTTCTTTTCATAATTATTTACATATTATATTGAACGTACAACATATGACAAATGCATATATATATATATATATATATATATATATATATATATATATTACATACTATTATACACTCACACTTTTTAGTTTCTTTTTACAATACTTGATTATAGACTACATTTATAGTTTTATTGTCCGGACTGTAAATGAACAAATTTCGAGGTGATCCTACTCGTGAGTATGCAACGTATAATTGGCCGTGTGCAAAGCATGGTTTCTTTAAGTCAGCGCTACAGATTTAAAATGTTTGATCCTGTGCTTTGTTGATAGTAATGCTGTAAGCCAGCTTCACATACCAGAACAATCTGGAATAATCAAATTGTCTGTTCTTTCTCACTCGTCAAAATCACTTATATGATCACTGTTCACTCGTGACTCAATTTATCTTTGCGCGACTGTAAGCACGATTCAACTGACGAAAAGTTACTGACTTTCGGTTTATATACCATCGAATATCGACATTTCTAGTACCAAAACAGTCTAGAAGATTATAAATAGATCTTAGCAGTTGTCCACGTTTTAGAACTATCTAGATCATTCTAAAAATTTTTAGAACGTTCTAGATCATTTTGGATACTTCTAGAACTTTCTAGAACATTCTAAGTCGATTATAACGTTCATAGACGTTTTGGAACTTTCTAGATTATTCTAGAACATTTTAGGACTTTCTAGATCATTCTGGAAATTTCTAGAACATTTTAAGTCGATTATAACGTTCACAGACGTTTTGGAACTTTTTAGATCATTCTAGAATCTTTTAGAACTTTTCATTCTAGAACCGTTTAGAACTTTCTAGATCATTCTGGGAATTTCTAGAACCTTCTAGAACATTCTTTGTCGATTGTAGCGTTTGCGCATGTTTTGGAACCTTCTAGATCATTCTACAAATATTGAGAATCTTCTAGAACAATCTAGATCGATTGTAACAGTTGCACACATTCTGGAGTTTTCTAGACAATTCCTAAAATTTTATGAACTTTCTCGTAGTTCTCATAAGTTAGAAAAGGACAGACATGCACTTTTTTCACATTTTTGCCCCCCCACAACCCCCCACTTCCACCCACCGCGACTAAACTCCCTTATTCCCACCAGGAGACCAAGGGGTGCTTACAACCCCAAGCAGAAGTTGATCGAAATTGGTAGTGATAGAGAAAACCGTCTTTACGTACGCACATTACATTTTATATATATAGTAAGATTAAGATTATGCGAAAAAAGGCTTAAAACTTTAATAGAAAATTAATAAAATCGAATTTTTGAAAAATCGTTTCGAGGTGCACACCTCCATGCTTCAAACTAATTGTGTGTCAAATTTCATGAAAATTGGCCGAACGGTCTAGGCGCAATGCGCGTCACAGAGATCCAGACATCCAAACATCCTACAGACATTCAGACATCCTCCGGACAGAGAGACTTTCAGCTTTATTATTAGTAAAAGAAAAGTTAAAGAAGACCAAAAGCAGTATTGTGTACCAAATGGGGGGGGGGGGGTAGTGTGGGTCATGTCGCAAACTGCGTCACTCCAAAGGGGTGTTTTTAAAAATTATTGATGTTTAAGGTCTTAAATCGGTAAGGGGGATAGCCCCCAACCCCCAACGTCCTTCCCCCCCAACACATTAGGGGTTACTTAATATTCATTGAAGGGGGGGGGGCGAGAAGAGAAAGGAACCCCTTAAAGAATCCAAACGCAATCTGTAGTTTTAACAGTGAAGATTTATTTCAATCTGTTTAGATTTAGTATAAATTTTAATCTGACGAAATTTAGTCTGATTACTTTAGTTGACTAAATCAATCTGATTAAATTAGTTTGACTAAATCAATCTGATTAAATTAGTTTGACTAAATCAATCTGATTAAATTAGTCTGAACTAAATCAATCTGAACTAATTTAGTTTTTTTTCGCCAACTAACCAAGTTACTTTAAACTAACGTTAATCATCGTCTGCAATTGAAAAAAATCAGATTAAATTAATCTGAACTACATGTGAGACAGATTACTTTAGTCGATAGGGGATTTAGTTGATTAATGCGCAACACCTAGAGCTCAGTTCCATTTCCTGTAGAGTAATTCCTTTAAATGAAAATGTTATTAATTTTAAATTGAGGCGCTGAGAAGCAAAGGGATGCAAGTGGACATTTTCAAGTTTTGAGTAAAACGCGTTTTAAAGATTAGCTCCTAGGTAGAAATCATGCGGTATAGCAGCAACTACCAAGCTACTGTACCATCTCTTACCCCAATACAGAGAAGAGGTTCACCTACCATGTGTACTTGTTATCTCCAAATTTTTAATTTTGCCACTTACATCCTTTTGCTGCTCGCTGCCTCAATTGTAAATTTCCTTTTCGAACACTAATATGTATATGATACTAAATACTTTTAAAATGGTAGCCAAAAGCATGCAAGTAATTTAAAAAAAAAATAAAAAAAAGAAAAATTAATTTGAATTTTGTCATCTTGAATTCAAATTGTTTTTCGCAATCACGAGTGTGTGTTTGTATGTGTGTGTGGGGGGTGTATGTGTATGTGTGTAGGCATGTGTGTCTGTGTGCAGTCAGGAGTGTGTGGGTAGTTGTGTGTATGAGTGTTTGTGTGCGTGGGGGCGGGGTATGTGTATGTGTGTGTGTAAGCATATGTGTTTGTGTCTGTGTGCAGGCATGAATGTGTGGGCAGTGTGTGTATTTGTGTGTAGGTGTCTGTATGCATGCGTGTGTGTGTGTGTGTTTGTGTATGTGTGTGTATGGTGGTGTTTGTGTATGTGTTTGTTGGTGCGTGTATGTATGCGTGTGTGTGTAGGATATGGACGCAACCTGGAGACGGTTTTCGCTAGAGGAGCAGCATCGTGAGGCCGGGTGGTGCTGGCAGAGGGTGGGAAAAATGATAGCACGCCAAAAACAGTCAAATGAAAGCAATAAGCAATCGTGATTGCTCAAAAATGAAAAAAAGAAAGAAAAATTAATTTGAATTCTGAAATTTTGAATTCAAATTATGTTTTTCGCAATCACGAACTGAGACAGGACCCTACTCATTGGAGTTATTGTTTCTAGAAACGGCTCCTGTCCCCCCCAAGTCTGCCTCTCCTCCTGGGCGGTTACGTGTGCATAGTTGTGTGTGTGCATAGACCTGTGTGTACGCACATAGGCGTGTGTGAGTGTATGTGTGTGAAGTCGTGAGTGTGTGAGCGTGCGTGTGTGTAGGACATGGACGCCTCCGACCAAGAGAAGCGGATAGCTCAAAACCGGAGCAGCCGCGCCGCGCCACCGCCAGCAGAGGACGGTGGGCGGTGGTGCTGCAGAGGCTTCTGGTTCAAGTTGAAAAAGGCACGGACACCAAAAACGGTCAAATGAGAACAATAAGCAATCCTGATTGCTCAAAAAAAAAAAAAAAAAAAAAAAAAAACAAAACAAATAATATTTTAGAAAAAAAAGTAATAAAATAGTTTGTCCACTGTAATAGGAAATTTGATTTTGCTTCAAAGAAGTTTCCGTGTTACTAGTAGAATTCGATATAAAAAACATAAACATTCAGCATTGCAAGTTGACAGGCAGTATCTTGAACATTTTACAAACTAATATGGAAATTTATACCCCTGAGCAAGAATAAGACAGGGGTGCTCCCCTCAAAGGTAAGGGCGCACCACCCTAATTACCACAAAGATCTCCGTATACAAGAAGCCCCCTTCGAAAACAAAAACCCTTCACCCCCCCTCCCCCTGCGCCCGCCTAAACATTCAGCGGTGCAGTCTGCACCATGACTCCTCTAGGTGGACACCCCTGAACAAGAATAAGTTAAATACTTAAAATGTCAGTAATCCAACGTTATTAAGCACAAAACTTGCAAATGATTGCAGACACGTGTTTCGGTGTTACAAGGAACACCTTTTTCAATGCAAAGAAGTGTGAGCTTTTGGATGAAAAGTCATCCGAGAAAAGCAACACAGTGGAACAGGAGGTAGTATAAATATCAAAAAATAGAAATTAAACAAAACAAAAAAGATAAAATGACACATGGAGACAAAATTTATTATATAATTCCATCAGGAAAAAACCGTTAAGTAATAAATTTTAAAAGAAAACCCATAAACAATGCAAAAAGTCCAAAAATGAAACCACTCTGAATAAATTAGCAATAAATTTACCAGCGGGAAAAACTATGTATGGAAGCAATGTATCAAATGGAGAAATGCAGAAAAAACAGAGTGAAGGATAAACATATTGGAATTAGTTAATCACAAAACGAAATAAGAAAGCAAAAAATGAAAAAATAAAAGTAAGAAATGTACGACGTTTACATAAAAATAATAGAAAATCTAAACCAATTTTAACAAAGGAGTCCACACAGAGGAAAAATAGGGAATTGCAGTAAGATCGTTAACTAAATTAGAACGGTTCTTCAGGATGTGAAAAGATTCCCAAAAATCAAGATCCAACGAATTGGGGCATTTTTGGATAATTTGATAAGAGTTAAAATCAAAAGAGTGATTCGATTCCCAACAGTGTTGAGCAATACTGGATTTATTCAGCTGTTGTTTTCTCACATAGCTTTGATGTTCTTTTAACCGAAATTTCAAAGAACGGCGGGTCTGTCCGATGTATCCGAGTCCGCAATTGCAAACAATTTTATAGATCCCGCAGCAATTAAGAGGGTGAATAGAATCTTTAAGAGAAGAGAAAGAAAGTTTATTAATAGGAGAAAATACCACTTGGAATTGGAATCGCTTCAGAATCTTAGCAACCTGAAAACTGATACCAGGGAAGAAAGGCAGAACAACTAAATTCTTAGTGTTAAAAGTTCTATTAAGAACAACATTTTGAGATTTTTTGCAAAGTTTTTTATAAATGGAATCAACTAAGGTGGGCGGATAGTCTCTATCAACAGCCACAGCTCTTATATAGTTAAGTTCCGCATTAAGAAGCTCAGGTGAAGAACAAATATTCATTGCACGATAAACATATGTGTTGAAAGCTGAATATTTTTGATTAGGAGGGTGAGACGATAATCTATGTGGGGGTAAGGAAACAGCAAAAGGTTTACGATAAACCGTAGTTTCAAAACCGGACTCAGTTCGAGAAACGAGAACATCCAGAAATGGAAGGCAATTATTCTGTTCTTTTTCACAAGAGAATTGAATATGAGGATCAATGGAATTTAAAATGGATAAAGCATCATCAATGCTTAGTTGACCGTGGTTCATAAGAACAAAACAGTCATCAACATAGCGAACATAGAATTGAAACTGTAGTTTCTGAAACAACTTGACCTCAAAGTAATGCAGGTAAATATCACTAAGGATGGGGCTAAGTGGGTTTCCCATTGCCAAACCATCCAACATAGTATAAAATTTACCATTAAAAACAAAGGAACTTTGCCTTAGACAAGTATGAGTAAGGAAAACTAAATCCTCAATTTCCTTAGAGGTAAAATGAAATTCAGACAGTCTACTCTGAAGGCATAACAATGAACCCTGGACCGGAACGTTCGTAAATAATGAGTTCACATCAAAAGAAACCATAAAAGAATTATTTGGAACGCAATTCTGAATTTTTTTGACAAACTCGATAGAGTTTTTTACAGTGAATACATTATTACTCATAAGAGGAGAAAACACAGAGACTAAATATTTTGCAAGTTTATAAGAAGCCGTACCAATATTGGAAACAATCGGTCTGAAAGGAATGCCAGCTTTATGTACCTTGGGTAAAGCATAAAATCTAGCGCAATTAGCAATAGAAGGAATAACAGAGCGTTTAACATTTATTGGAATAGACTGAACAGACTTGACAGCCGAAGAAATAGTCTTTAACTCATTTTCACTAGGATCTTTAGAAATCTCTAAGTATGGACCAGAAGAAATCAAATCATTGAAATTTCGGTTAAAAGAACATCAAAGCTATGTGAGAAAACAACAGCTGAATAAATCCAGTATTGCTCAACACTGTTGGGAATCGAATCACTCTTTTGATTTTAACTCTTATCAAATTATCCAAAAATGCCCCAATTCGTTGGATCTTGATTTTTGGGAATCTTTTCACATCCTGAAGAACCGTTCTAATTTAGTTAACGATCTTACTGCAATTCCCTATTTTTCCTCTGTGTGGACTCCTTTGTTAAAATTGGTTTAGATTTTCTATTATTTTTATGTAAACGTCGTACATTTCTTACTTTTATTTTTTCATTTTTTGCTTTCTTATTTCGTTTTGTGATTAACTAATTCCAATATGTTTATCCTTCACTCTGTTTTTTCTGCATTTCTCCATTTGATACATTGCTTCCATACATAGTTTTTCCCGCTGGTAAATTTATTGCTAATTTATTCAGAGTGGTTTCATTTTTGGACTTTTTGCATTGTTTATGGGTTTTCTTTTAAAATTTATTACTTAACGGTTTTTTCCTGATGGAATTATATAATAAATTTTGTCTCCATGTGTCATTTTATCTTTTTTGTTTTGTTTAATTTCTATTTTTTGATATTTATACTACCTCCTGTTCCACTGTGTTGCTTTTCTCGGATGACTTTTCATCCAAAAGCTCACACTTCTTTGCATTGAAAAAGGTGTTCCTTGTAACACCGAAACACGTGTCTGCAATCATTTGCAAGTTTTGTGCTTAATAACGTTGGATTACTGACATTTTAATTTTTCAGCACAAAGGTATTTATTCTTTATTAAGTTAAATACTTGTTTAAAATCAAATGCTATTATATTTCTCAGAACCCACTCCCCCCTTTTTTCTTTTCTTTCAAATGAGAGATTTTGTTCAATACACCAGTAGCAACATTAAAACATTACATTGATTTTTTGTTGCACCACCTATAGAGAAATCTTATAAATCAAAAAGAATTAAATGTTTCATTTAAGGAATATGTTCAAGAACTTGTGGGTCATTACTTTAATTTAAATAATGACTCACAAGTCATTACTGTGGGTCAAATTAGTTTCAATATTGATTTCAAGAACAGTTTTTGGATTTTGAGCCTTCAAAGTTTTTTTTTTTTGGATTTTAGCATTGCTGTACTTTCAAAATAAATGAATATTTTAAAATGTTTTTCAAGACTTTTTATGTGTTATCGATATCACCCTCTGTGTTAAATTGAATCAAAATTTACTATTGTGCAGCCAAGTCAAGAGTGCCCCATGGAAGGTGGCTGTGACTTCCAAAAATTTCTTTTTTCCACAAATTTTGTCTGACGATGCAGCAAATTTGGGACATAAATGCAATTCCTTTATCCCCAAATATCTCTTTCTATTAGTTATATTTATGTGTTTATACCCGCATTTTATCATTCGCCAAATTCAGAATTTCTGCCCTCCCAAAAATTTAAGCTAAGGGCGCACCCCCTAGTCAAGCTATGTCAGCAACAAGAGCGCTTAAAGAAATTATAATACAAGTTAGATAAAATTTTAGAACAATCAAATTACAGTTAAAACAATATTAAGCATTGCAGAATTATTATCTTATTGCAAAGCCCCCCAACTTCAAAATCAATGTTGATTGAGAAAAGAGAAGTTTTCTGGTTTTTCTGGCAACTGGTAACATAACCATTTTGAAGCATTTTATTGGGCTGCTACTATAACTAAAAACCTGACAATTTTCCGACTTTTCTGGTCATCTAAAGTCAAATTTATCATTTTCCGGGACGTGAAGTAATTCGGCCGGGACACCGGAATTTTGTTTAAAAACCGGGACGTCCCGGGCGGGGGGGGGGGGGGGCAAGAAATCAAAAAGTTTTAACTAATTGTGCTTAACTTTTTCTGAAAAAATAATTTAGATCAGAAATAACATGAAATTTTCAGTTTATTCAACTATACACATACAGGGTTTTTGGATTGTGTGACAGACCGCAGGAATTGTGCATTTTTAAAAGAAATCTCATATAAAAAAAATTGCATTTTTGTTCTCTAAATATTAATACACAAGTAATATTTCTACTATGCATAAACGCATACTTACTAACTTCAATACGTGGAAGGGGACGATTGATGGCTTGAAGTCTTTTACACCTCTTTACAAGATTTGCTAATAGTCGGAAAAACAAAACATATATTTACATGCACGAAGAAAATATATTTAGGATTTCAAGATGGACTAAGAGCTGAAACAAACATATGTTTTTGTGTATGAACTGAGAAATTTTTTTAGTACTTTTAGAAGTTTACTTAGGAGGTGTTAGCTTACAATACATATTTGTTGATGTCTGTGTGTCATAAATCACTAAATACCGCAAAATGTAGCACTTCTTACTTAAGTAGCCTATACTTCTTTAAGCAGAAGCTAACTTTCAGGGTTCCAGGTTTTCCAGGTTGTTTTTTAAGAAAATTCCAGGTTACTCGCTTCACTTAAAATTAAGTTAAAATAACTATTTTCAACATAATGGAAATTGTTTAAAGTAGCAATGCGGAAGAACTGAATCTTTTCCCCTCAGATTTAAAAAAAAAAAAAAAATCCTCTCACTTTTTTTCTCTCAAAATTTTAAGTTTTTTAAAGCATTTTTTTTTTTCAAAATCATTTTAATTCGTTTACAACAAATTGAAAACAAAGTACAACTTGTTGCATTGATCGGCTTACTATATAAAGCATAACAAAAATCAACGTCCGCCAATCATTGGCCAGTGCCAATAATCATTTTTTTTTCTTTTGCATAAAAGATGCTTACATTAAAATTTTTCTTTTCTAAAAAGATAATTAATTTATAAAAATTAATAATCTTTTGCACATTTTATGTTACTTTCAATAGTTTACATTGAGATAAACATCCAATTCTGTTTTTGGAAATGTACGTCTACTTCCATTGTGCCAACGATCAAATATGGCGACTAAATGAAAAATTTAAGATAATGAGTAGATTTTTGAATTTGTAGCATAAAAGTAGTTACAAATAATTAATAATCTTTAAAAGACTACAATTAAAACAAAAGAGTCAGTTTTTAACACATAAGCGTCTAAATCAATCAGAATTAAAAAAATGTTCTTAAGATAAAATTTTGCATATTTCTAGAAAATAATTACGAACTATCCGAAAAAAAGGGAAACACTTTGCCTTGTTTTCAACAGTTTCCATTGCAATAAACATTGAATGCCGTTTTCGGAAACTAAAGGCACTTAAGAAGTCTCGTGCACTTCCATCTCGGAAATGACCAAATATGGCGGCTACGTCAAAAAATAAGAAATATTTTTTTTGAATTTGTAGCATTTGTTTGTTTTACAATTTCTAAATAATTCAAAAATAACAAATCTTCATGCAATTATTCTTCAGTTTCCAAGTATTTAAATGACTTTTTATACATGTTTGCTCATGAGAAGTTTTGATTCAAAATTTTCAATATGATTACTATTAATACTGCTGTTATAAGGCAACGAATTTTTCAACAATGGGTTTCATATTTAATCATTTTATGGGGAAATTACATGAAATTTACTGTTTTCGATCATAACCTTTTGAAACGAAGTTTTTAAGGAATAAATTATAGCCTATGTAGCTATCTATGGTGAAAAAAATGGTTAAAAAATATCCAGTAGTTTTGAAGATTACCCCGGACATACATACAGAAGTAGCCATTTATGTATATAGATGAGGATATAATTTATAAGAAAGCAATACATTTCATGCTTACTCCTGAGAAGTCTTAATATAAAATTTTCATTATGATCACTATTAATATTGCTGTTGTAAGGCAACAAATTTTTTCAACAATGGGTTTTATATTTATACATTCAGTGGGGAATTTACATGAAATTTACTGTTTTCCATCATAACTTTTTGAAAAGAAGTTTTTTAGGTAGTAATTATAGCCTATGTAGCTATCTATGGTGAAAAAATGGTTAAAATTGGTCCAGTAGTTATGAAGATTACCCCGGACATACATATGCAGAACTAACCATTTATGTATATAGATAATTATGAAAAAAAAGAAAAGAAACTTTTTTTTTGTGTCATTTTCATTAGTTTGCAAATGAAAACTTCGGATTCTGCTTGGTTTTTGGAAACTTAGGCATTTAAGCAGCCTGACTACTTCCATCTTGTGAATGACCAAAAATGGCGTTTACGTTTCACACGTAGCTAAAAAGACTTCGAGATCAAAAAACGATTTTCCCCCCGATCGACCCTCCCATCTTCAGGCATGTTCTTCCAAAGCAATCAATTGCCTTCTCCTCTGTTGAGTTGGTGCATAATTCCTGTTCACCGGAGGAATTCTTTTCCTGGGGAACTATTGAGGGGAAAAAAGTGGCTACTGCGGAAGTTTTTTGGGTTGCCACTTTTTTATTGCCAGCGTCATTTTGCCTTAAAAATTATTATAATTCTTTCAGGAAACATTGATAAAAAGGAAGATTAGATTTCATGGTACAAAATTTCCTGGGAGAAAATTGGAAGAAAAATTTTTTGGCGGCAAATTTGGAAAATTCTCTGACATTTTTAACCGTGTCATTTTCCCTGCCAATTCCAGGTTTTTCCCGGAGCGTACGAATCCTATGATTTATAGATCAGCAGTTTAAAAGTATTCTACTGTAAACTGAAACAAATCGTTCTTTGAAGATTATATTGATGAAGTATTAACTTTATGTACATCCAAAACAAATGGGGAGCAACCCATTTTGTTGTTATAGATTTCTGAAAAAAAGAATCACTTTTAACCTTAAAATTTTCATCTGACCAAAACTCGCCAAATTAGATAATGTTGTAAGATTCCGCTGGAAATTTTTACTTGATCGATTATTCATTCACACAGACCAGCAAAAATTGAAAACTAAATTCTGTCCGTGGGTACAGCAGCTTCCCATTGCAATGTTCCAAACTACTTACCGTTCAAAAGAACGGTCGTTTCATTTTTAAGGATTCGTTCTTTTTGACCCGTTAGTTCAAGAGAGACACATCCCTAATACAAATACTTAGGATTCGCCTCTGCACATTGTGTTGATTTAGGGTTAACGCAACATGTTATTTAGAATTTACTTAAAAAATACGTGATTCAATTTAAACTAAAAAATTTTTTTACACAAACAATTATTTCCTTTTTTATTCAAGAATGGAGGATCACACAAAGTTAAGAATTTATTTGACTTCAAAGAGAATAACGTGTGATCGAATTAACTGGTAGTCCGTTTTTATAAAAAAAAAAAAAAAAAAAAAAAATGCAAGGAGAGTCCGTTAATGTTAAAGAAAACAAAACCCGGAGTCAGCCTAGTTTCTAACGACTCCGACTCATTTATGCCAAAATCAGTTCGACTTCCGCCTATTCGACTTCACAGTCTTGGATTATACACACCAATTTCGTTTGATAGGTAAACTTCAGGGTAATATTTCTTCTCAAAGATTTTGTTGAAACGTGCAACTTTTCGCAGCTTTCAATGATCCCGAATAGCTGGCTTTAAGCTCTACCCTAAGATCTTGGTGTTTATAAATTCATTTTCTGTATCAGTTGTAAATTCTGCTAAAGGGTTTTTTTTTTTTTCGATCATTTGAGAGCTGCCGGAAATAGCATTTTTTAAACAAGAATTTTCCTCCTCATGCAAATAAACCATTCAGTACAAGGCAGTGTTGGGCATCAACTAAAAAAATCAACTAAATTTGTAATTGATTGATTAGTTGACTAAAGTAATCTGACTTCCACTTAGTTCCGACTAATATTTTAAAAATTTAATTCAATTGCAGACGAAGATTAACGTTAGTTTAAACTAACTCGTTAGTTGATTAAAAATATTAATTTAGTATCAGATTGATTTAGTTCAGATTAAATTAATCAAATTGAATTTAGTCTGATTAAAAGTAATCAGATTAAAAGTAATCAAATTGATTTGATTACATTTTTAATTCAGATTAAATTCGTAAAATAAATATCACATGAACAGAGGCACATTTGTATTTCTACGTGTATATATATATATATTTATGCAAGCATACACGAGTTAATGCGTGTACATACGACTACGTGCGGGTATATACGTATAAAAACGTGTTATCCCGCGTATGTTCGTGTACGGAGGTATATTTGAAATTTTAAGTAAATATACATATTTATGTGTGCATACACCAGTAAATACGTGTATATACGAGTATGTACGTGTATATACGAGTATGTACGTGTATAAAAGAGTATGTACGTGTACACATAACAATATGCGTAAAGATACGTGTTATCCCGAGTATACTCGTGTAAAATGGTACATTTGTATTTCTACGTCATATTCCAGCGTGCGTATACGAGAAAGTACGTGTATATACAAGTATGTTCGTGCACACACGAGAATATGCATATAGATACTTGTTAACCCGAGTATACTCGTGTACAGAGGTAAATCTCTATTTAAACGTGTATATACATATTTATGCAGGCATATACGAGAAAATACGTGTATATACGAGTAAGTACGTGCACACATGATAATAGGCTTATAGATACGTGTTTAACCCGAGTATACTCGTGTAACATGGCACATTTGTATTTCTAAGTGTATGTGCATATTTATGCGTTTATAAGCGAGTAAATACGTGTATATACGAGTATGTACGTGTACACACGATTATGCGTATAGATACGTGTTACCCCGAGTATACTCGTGTACAGAGGTAAATTTGCTTTTAATTGTGTATATACATATTTATGCGTGAACACAAGCGAAGATACGTGTATATACGTGTACACATGAGATTATGCGTATATATATATGTGTTACCCGAGTATACTCGTGTCAAGAGGTACATTTGTATTTCTACGTTTATATACATATTTAAGCGTGCATATAACGAGAAAGTACGTGTATATACAAGTATGTTCGAGTACACACGAGAATATGCATATAGATACGTGTTAACCCGAGTATACTCGTGTACAGAGGTAAATTTCTATTTAAACGTGTATATACATATTTATGCAGGCATATACGAGAAAATACGTGTATATACGAGTAAGTACGTGCACACATGATAACAGGCTTATAGATACGTGTTTAATCCGAGTATACTCGTGTAACATGGCATAATTTGTATTTCTACGTGTATGTGCATATTTATGCGTTTATAAACGAGTAAATACGTGTATATACGAGTATGTACGTGTACACACGATTATGCGTAGAGATACGTGTTACCCCGAGTATACTCGTGTACAGAGGTAAATTTGCTTTTAATTGTATATATACATATTTATGCGTGCACACAAGCGAAGATACGTGTATATACGTGTACACATGAGAATATGCGCATAGATATGTGTTTACCCCGAGTATACTCGTGTAAAGAGGTACATTTGTATTTCTACGTTTATATACATATTTAAGCGTGCATATACGAGAAAGTACGTGTATATACAAGTATGTCGAGTACACACGAGAATATGCATATAGATACGTGTTAACCCGAGTATACTCGTGTTCAGAGGTAAATTTCTATTTAAACGTGTATATACATATTTATGCAGGCATATACGAGAAAATACGTGTATATACGAGTAAGTACGTGCACACATGATAATAGGCTTATAGATACGTGTTTAATCCGAGTATACTCGTGTAACATGGCAAATTCGTATTTCTACGTGTATGTGCATATTTATGCGTTTATAAACGAGTAAATACGTGTATATACGAGTATGTACGTGTACACACGATTATGCGTAGAGATACGTGTTACCCCCGAATATACTCGTGTACAGAGGTAAATTTGCTTTTAATTGTATATATACATATTTATGCGTGCACACAAGCGAAGATACGTGTATATACGTGTACACATGAGAATATGCGCATAGATATGTGTTACCCCGAGTATACTCGTGTAAAGAGGTACATTTGTATTTCTACGTTTTTAGACATATTTAAGCGTGCATATACGAGAAAGTACGTGTATATAAAAGTATGCTCGAGTACACACGAGAATATGCATATAGATACGTGTTAACCCGAGTATACTCGTGCACAGAGGTGGATTCGTATTTAATCTAGTACATGCACTTTTATGCGTGCATATACGAGAAAAGACAAGTATATACGAGTAAGTTCATGTACTCACGAGAATATGCGTATAGATACGTGTTTAACCCGAGTATACTCGTGTACAGAGGTAAATTTGTACTTGTACGTTAAAATACATCTTTATGCGTGCATACACGAGTTATACGTGTATATACGAGTAAGTACGTGTATATACGAGTATTTTTGTGCATATACGTGTATATACGTGTTGACTCGACGATATTCGTGTACACAGGAATTTTGTATTTCTACGTGTATATACCTACAAGTACGTGTCAACACAAGTAAATATGTGTATATACGATACATATTTGTAAACACGAGTTTATACGTATAAATACGTGTTATCCCGAGTATATTCGTGCACGGAGATATTTTTAATTTCTAAGTGTATGTAAAAATTTATTTGTGCATACACGAGTAAATACATGTATACACGAGTATATACGTGTAAACAAAGGAATATACGTATGGATACGTGTTAATCCGAGTATACTCGTGAACAGAGGTAAATTTGGATTTAAACGTATATATACATATTTATGCATGCATGTACGAGAAAATACGTGTATGTTCGAGTAAGTTCGTGTACAAGCAAGAATAGATGTCTGGGTTTTTTTTAGCCGAGTATACTCGTGTACAATGGTACATTTGTATTTTCTATGTGTATATGCATATTTGTGCGTTTATACATAAATAAATGCGTGTATAACGAGTATGTACGTGAACACACGAGAGAATATGTGTATAGATACTTGTTACCCCCGAATATTCTCGTGTACAGAGAAATTTGCTTTGTATATACATATTTATGCGTGCATATAAGAGAATAACGAGTATGTAAGTATTCACACGAGTATATGCGTATAGATAAATGTTACACCGAGTATACTCGTGTGTAGAGGTCGTTGTATTTACACGAGAATATGCGAATAGATAAATGTTACACCGAGTATACTCGTGTGTAGAGGTACATTTGTATTTAAGATTGCATTATACATTTTTATGCGTGCATACATGAGAAAAATACAAGTATATACGAGTACGTACGTGCACACACAAGAATATGCGTATAGATACGTGTTTAACCCCGAGTATACTCGAGTAGAGAGGTACATTTGTATTTTTGGTTAAAATACATATTTATGCTTGCATACACGAGTTAGTACGTGTATATACGAGTAAGTACGTGTATATACTAGTAAGTACGTGTATATACGAGTGTGTACGTGTATATACGGAGCTGTTCGTGTTAAACTGAGTATATTCGTGTCTACAGGAATTTTGTATCTCTACGTGCAAACAGTGGTAAATACGTGTATATACGAGTTCGTAAGTGTAAAACACGAAATTTTACGAATAAATACGTATTTCCCGAGTCTATTAGTGCACGGATTTATATTCAAACTTCTAAGTGTACACAATGTTTATCAGTACAGCGTTTACAGACTTTCAGGGCAGGTAGAGTACACCTAGACGAGGGGAAACACATAGCAATGCATGGTCGGAAACACTTTCCTGGCGCGGTAGTGACAACACCAATCACCAAAAAGACAAAACACGAATAAGAGAAGAGAAACATGTTCAGAATCTTTAGTACAGCAAAAAACTAAGGAAAAAGAAAATTAAGGGGCCAACGATCATCATCAAAGAAGGTGTTCGAAATTACGACTCCGCCTGTAATATCGAAATTTAGCAAAAATGCCGGGCGGGTCCCGGACTTCCTGGTTTAACAAAAACCACGTGTGCGCATGCACCGTCATCTGATGCTTCGGTTTACGTAGCAACATCTGTTGTGTGCACCAGACAAATCTTACCAGTATTTTTGCTGTATTAAAAATAATGAACATGTTTTCTCCTCTTAATCGTGCCCTGTCTTACGCTTTGTGTCGTCACTATCGCGTCTAGGTGCACTGTATCTGCCCTGAAAGTATGTAAACGCTGTACTGATACATCCTGTATACTTATTTATGTGTGCAAACACGAGTAAATACTTGTATATACGAGTATGTTCGTGTACATACTAGAATTTGTGTATGGATACGTGTTAACCCGACTAAACTCGCTTACAAAGGTAAATTTGTATTTAAACGTTTATATACATATTTATGCATGCATATACGAGAAAATACGTGTACAAACGAGTAAGTGCGATTCCACACGAGAAAAGACGTATAGATACGTGTTTAATCTGACTCGTGTACAATGGTACATTTGTATTTCTACGCGTATATGCATATTTATGCATTTTTGCACGAGTAAATACGTGTATATACGAGTGTGTACTTGTACACACGAGAATATGCGTATAGATACGTGTTACCCCCAAGTGTACTCGTATACAGAGGTAAATTAGCTTTTTAAACGTGTATATATATATTCATGCGTGCATATAAGAAAAAATACTTGTATTTTCAGTATGTACGTGTACAGACGAGAATATGCGTGTAGATACATGTTTAACCCGAGTATACTCGTGTACAGACGTACATTTGTATTTGTAAGTTAAAATACATATTTATGATGCATACACGAGTTAATGCGTGTATATACGAGTAAGTACGTGTATATACGAAGTATGTGCGTAAACGTGTTAATCGGAGTATATGCGTTTACACACTAATTTTGTATTTGCCACGTGTATGTACATCAAAGTACGTGCAAGCACAAGTAAATACGTTTATATACGAGTATATAAGTGTAACTTGTTATCCCGAGTATATTGGTGTACAGATGTATATTTTATGTCCAAGTGTATGTCAATTGCAGATACAAAGAGGGGTCATGAAGGTCAGGACCCGCTCCCCCCCCCCCCCTCCACAACCGCGGGGAAAATTTTGAACGTTTGCTGGAAAAATACAAAAAAAAAGTATCGAAACCACGAGAAAGTGTAATAATCTTTTTGAATTTTTTTTTTTTTTTTTTTGGGGGGGGGGGGGCATTACAGTAGAACCTCGACAATTCGAATTAATTGGAATCCGACCCATTCCGGAATTATCGAAAATCCGGAGAATGAAAAAAACAAAACAAAATAAAACATACTCACTGAAAATCATCTTAAAAGGAAACACATAGAATTACAAATAAACAGTAAACATGTCTACAAAGTCTGTAATCTTCTCCTGTGACAGTTCAATTTTTTCCCTATCGAGTAAAACAAATTGATTCAAAGTTGCATTGCGAAGAAAAGGGAACTCAATCAACGACATAACACGTTCTTTGCCCGTGAGAGGGTTAAATAAATAATTATTATGGAATTTTGACGATCGCTCCTTTAAATGTAAAGGGAAATCGGTCAAATTCGATTGAGCCGGATTATCCGGTGATCCAGACTAATGGGTTTCGTGGCGCCGACTTCAAATTTGAAAGGTTGTTTTGAAAAATTTTCGTGTTTTCAATAGGTTTTTGAAGGTGGGGGAGCCCCCAGAATATGAGGGGACTTTCTTATTTAAGGAGGGGTATCCCCTTTACGTAAGTTACTCAGAAACAGACCATGCATCAGCCATCTGGATATAAAAAATTCAAGCATTTTATTCCAATAAAACCAGAAGCAGTGTGGTCTCCGGGGGGGGGGGGCGTGGTCAGTATAGGGGGTTGGCGTACAG
>NW_026557836.1:0-60745 GCF_026930045.1 Uloborus diversus
GTTCGTTTTTATTTGCATTCGCAATGTCTGAAGATACAATTATCTTGCTTTGCGACAGCACAATGGTGTAATTACTTTCTTCAAGAATTATCTCCTGGTGAAAAGGTTTTATGGAATGGAATGCTAGTTCTACTCCTACTTTAGAATTTCATCATTCCTTTATACCTTTATCAACACCATATTATTTCCCTAAGAGTCAGCTAATTCTGAAAATGTTTGTTCCTTTAGAAATAAATTATAAAGATATGGAAAGAAATAAAATATTAATGAAAGACATTTTTGCATATTATACGATACCTCATGTTAAACTCATAATAAAAATCAGAATGAGCATCAGCTTCAAGCAAACGATGGGCCAAGTTACTATAATTCAGTGATGTTGAAGGCAATGTTATTTATTTGTTACAATTTTACTATTGCAAAGCAATTGTTGTATATTTTCTTCAACTCTACAATTATAAAAATTCCCAGATATGCAAGGTGTCCTAGAAGTTTTCAATATCGGACAAAAGTTAAACTAATAAATTATTGTAGAAATCAGATACTTGAACTATTTTTGTTAGCACAGTTTCTCCGTTTTTGTTCCTCAGAACTTCATGGTACTGTGTCTACATCAATTTTGCTACAAGTTGTACAGTGGCGCCGCTTATATAAATCAAGTTTGCTTTAAATAGTTTTGATTCCATAAAGAGGCTGATTCAATAAAACGGCTAACTTAATAAAGATAAGTTTTGTTCTGTTTTTGAAGATTTGATTCATTAAAACGGTTGATTCAATTAACCACTGATTCGGTTAACCGGCGTACCGGCGTCCACTGTAGTTCTATTCTGCGTAGACCAATTGGCAATATTTGGCAGCGTTTTAATAGAACCCCTGTTAAACTCATTTCTATCTTCAGGTTTGACTCTCTTGGATCTTTTCATGTGGAAATTCAATAACGATTTCAGCAGTAACTCATCCTATATTCTATTTTTCGGTAGGGGAGAGGAGGGAGGATTGGGACACTTTTCACATAAATGATTCTTATTCATAATCCTCTACTTATTCATTAATGCAAAAGATCACACAATAAACTTGCATATTATAACTACATTTTAAAAATATACACAATGTTTAAACTTTTTATTATTTTTACACTTGACTAATTACAAATTTCAAGAATTTTGTCCCATTCCTCCCTCCTGGGAGGGAGGAGTGGGACATGAGTATGGGAGGAGTGGGACACATTTGAAAATTACAGAAAAATTAGCGAGTGTCATAATTAGAAAGGTCCACATTAAAAGAAAAACAAGACTGTGCTCTACTAGTCCCACCAACCAATTGTGGTGGCGGTAATTTCATGATAATATCTGTTTTATTTATAATGCTATAGTCATCCTGTTGAGAAAAATTAAAATTTCATGTCCTTTCTCATAAATTTTGCATTGTAGCTTTCAGTATCATAAATGCTCTCCACCCTTGCGACATAGTTAGGGGGGGGGGGGTTAGCAATTTGCTTATTTTTGATGACAATGGAAGGGGGGGGGGAATGTTTGAGTGATGCTTACGAAAGACATTTTCAAAAATCTTAAATTGTAAAAAAAAAAAAACTAGAAATTTTTTTTTAAATGGCTAAGTTCTTTTATAATTGTGATCTAATAGTTTTTCTTAAATAAGGAAATTAAACAAGCATTTTTTTTTTAAATTAAGTCTCAATTTTTTTTAATTGAATTTTTACTGTTAAGAAAAGTGGGAGGGGGGGTGTTGCTATTAGCTTATGTTATTATTAAGGGGCGTTTGCGATTTGCATATTTCTGCTGACAAGGGGGAGGAGAGGTCAAAAATTGATAAAAACATGCTTACGTAATATTTGAACAGCCTCTTTACAGAAGGGACATATTTATGGGGCATGTCCCATTCCTCCCTCTTCGGAGTGTCCCATTCCTCCCTCTACACATTGCTTCTAAAAAATAACTTGTCGCATAAACCATGCTGGTTTTAGGCTTAATTAAATTGCAGATAAGCATACATTATATACTTAAGATTACACCGATAATATATTATGTTAGTTTTACAAACTACATAAATAAAGAAATAAAACTTAAAATAGATTAGAAACTTATTTTGGAGGTGAGAAATTTAACTTTTTCCAACTACTGACTGAAACTTCCTGCTGGATAAAATGCAAGTATGAAGCAGAAAGAAGCTATATAAACAGGCCCTCTAGTGGTCAAACTGACAATAAAATAAAGTTATTTATTTTGCCATAATTTTAGCTGTCCCATTCCTCCCTCCTCTTCCCTACTATACTATGGTGAGTAATTCATCCTATACTTATTTCCGAGGTTCAGTCACGTCTTTAGCAGATATCCGGACACAAACAAGGCAAAACAATAAAGTAAGGAAGTGGCGTTTTCAATTGACCTTGGCCCCCCAAAGCCAAGAGTGAGCTACCAAATTATTTATGCTAGTAGTACCTAGTACTAAGTAGGAGGTCATATTTAAGTGAACATAAACATAACATAAGTTTAACATTAACATAAGTTTAAGATTGGCATGAATCACACATTGCTTTTTGAGCTAAACGATCATATATTTAGCACTATATATTCACGACCTTCCACTTTGACATCTACTCAAGGACTAACAAGTTAAATTTAGGAGGAACAAAGCTTCATTTTTTCTTGTGGCAATACTACTTAATACATCCTGAAAATTCAAGAAAATTGAAGGTATCAACTATCAGGCTTCCTTAGACTTTGTCCAGCTTTTAAAAAATAGCTCTTAAACTGACCGAGGCCTTCGAGATAGGAAGGCCATCCAACTAGCAAATGACGTCATCGTTCGTCGATCCACAATGATATTGGGAAGTGAGCACTTCGATTAGTATTTTGGTTTAATTAAACTATTTGGTTTATTTATTACTAGTGATACCCGCACGGCTTTGCCCGTAATAGAAAAATCAAAAGGTCTTTTGGTTCGCCTGTATATTTACAAATAATGTATCGTGAATTTTCTCGCCAGTTGGCTTGTACCCATCTTACGATTCCACGTTATGATAATTTCGTATCTCGCTAATTGGCTTGTGCCCATGTTACGGTTCCACGTTATGATAATTTCGTAATTGACTCGTCTATCTTATGATATTTTTTTTCTTAAAATTGGAATAGAAAAAGAACCACATCGAATTTTCGAAAAATCGCTTCGAGGTGCACACCCCCATGCTACAAACTAACTTTGTGCCAAATTTCATGAAAATCGGCCGAACGGTCTAGGCGCTATGCGCGTCACAGACATCCTACAGATATCCTACATACATCCTACAGACATCCAGACATCCTCCGAACAGAGAGACTTTCAGCTTTATTATTAGTAAAGATTGTCTTCTATTATTTTAGTAGCATTAAAAGTTCTACTTTTTCATTTGAAAACATAAAAAGGAACCGATAATCATACACTAAAAAATACACTGAGCTTAATTCATAGTATTTTACATAAAAATATTTATAAGTCTTACAAAGTATTCAAATAACTAAACACGATTTTATTTTACAATCATGTTAAAACGAAGTGATAAATAAACAGTTTTATTTTTCATTTGAATTTTTTTTTAACCTAATCGCATTTTAACTACTTGTATATTGTATTGAAACGTTAACTCTTAAGAAGTATTCAAATAAATAAATGAACTTTCATTTTACAATTACATCAAAACAAAAAATAATTTTACCATTCTATTTGAATAAGGATTAAATGAAATTTAAAAAAAAAATAAACATTTTTACTTAAGTAAATGGGAAACATGACTGCAATATGTTTCGAAGACATAACATCAAATTAAAGCACATAATGCCAGATTATTAATGTTAACTTAGCTGAGCAAATTTATGCTTTTAAAAAGACATGAATGCTTGGGTGCCATCCCCCAAAGTAAACACTGCCCTACCCCCTTCAATTATGAAAACTTCAAGAAAAATACCCCAAACAAATCTCCCCCATTTCCCTTAAAATTTCAAGGGCACAGTTATTTAACTATAGCCGTTGAAAAACTACCATTACTATGAGACTATGATTCCGACCCCCCCCCCCCCTTCGGTGGGCATTCTCGAAAAATTACACAGGAATTCAACTTGAAAAACGTTAATTAAAGAAGGAATTATACAACATCATGAATACTGTATGTTGTACATAAAAAAAATGTATTCAATATCTAAGCAGACTTTTTTTTTTCCTTTGGAATTTGGCTACTTTTTCATTTTCAGCTTTTTCTGCTGCTAGTGATTCTTGTGTGTGGGGGGGGGGGGGGCTTCAATAGTTCATCATTTTAGGCTTTTGAAAAATTATTTTAAAAGCATTAATTGATGACAAAGTAACCTTTTTCAAAAAAAATTTCATAGAATGACCATTTCAGCAACTTTCTTCAATACTTAAAACCTCATATATGTTAAATTTAGATCAACTTTTGCTGAGTATGCTATTTTAGGAATTCAGTGTGACAGTTTTGTGACAGGGGGAAGGGAGGGGATAACAAGAAGTATGACATCACGCGTTGTTTATAACAATATGCTCATGTTGAACAGCGTTACGTGTAACAAGGAGGGGGGGGGGGTCATTTGTTCAAAATATTGCAACATACTTTATGGACAGTCCCTTATTCAATTTATGTTACAGTTTCAGAATTCCTGAAAGCTTATTAACAGAAAACCCAAGGAGTTCAAAAAATATTTAGTTCAAGACATTTTGCCCTTTTTAAGCATAAACAAACAAGCACAGAGCATTTGGCAAAAACACGTTGCGTATCCACTGCTCAAAAGTAATCTTTCGTAAGCTCAGAAATTATGAATACCTTTAACTCAACCACAATTTGTGCATAAATATCATAAAACTTAAAGACAACAGTGGAAAAAAACATATATATATATTTTTTAATTTACGCACAGAACCAGCTTGTTTGAATAACATTGCAGGGGCGTAGTTGGGGGAAATGTTTGAGTATCGAACCCACGACCTCCGGCGTTCAAAGCTAATCTTCTACCTCAGAGCTACGGAAGCCCATCGAGGAATGTTTTTTGATCAAAATAACACATGCTAGCGTATGAAACAATTTAATCGAAACCGAAAATATAAGATTAGTTCAGTTAAAAGCCTGTTTCAATAAAGTTGTTTACATACATATTAACTGAATATCAACACCAAGTTACGTTGCTTCTGATAGTAACAAGTATATTTGCAGAAAATTTTGACATATGTATATTGTCAGCTTGGAAAATCCATTTCGAATAAATGCGTGCACAAGGTTGAAAAAATAAAGAAATAAAACGTTGCAAGTTAACCATTTCAAATATTAAAGCAGTACGCTGAAATTACAAATTACAGACAAAGATATCAGAAAGGAAACTGACAATTGTTTGTGTAATAGAGGAAAAATTAAGTAACCTTAACTGCATGAACTTAAAAGCATAAAATGTAAATTTGTTTATCTGAGAAAAGTACTTACCTCCGAACTTTAAAATTTATTCCATGAGAAGCCCAATTTTTTTCTTCGCATGCAGGTTGTTCGGAAGCTGAAATCGCTGACTCACTTTCATTCGGCAGACAGTTGCAATACTTAATTATATATATTTTTAATTGCCTCTACATTCCGGTACGAGGAAAGGATGAGATAAATACAACAGTATTGTACTCAAAAATGTGCATTCGAAGTTACATATTTCCTATTTCATCTATTTCAGCCAGAGCACTACTGTTTACTGGTAAAACGCACTGCTTTCAAAGTTCCGCGCCAAGACTGGTGGCGTAACGAAGCGGGGGGGGGGGGGGGAGGAGTTGTCTGGCCTGTTATCACGTGGGTCTCGAACTGACGCAGAAAAGGTTTCAAACCCTTCAATGTAATTTGTAGAAACGTGTATGTTTCCTATTAAACGTTTTTTCTTTAAAATAGGATGCTTGTTGTAAAATAAAATTGCTTGATGACATTGCATGCATTTTTTAATCATGTTCATAGGTGCCCCAGGTCTGCATCCATGTACCCCCCCTCCCACCCCAAAGAGGCACATGTGAACAATTGAAGGCATAAAAAATATATATACTATAAAGTAAAGAAATAGTCTTTTTAAAGATCTCAAAAAATTCTATGACACAAAGAAAATTTGGATATTTCCAAAAATAAATAAATGAAACAAATATTGGTTGTGTCCTCCGTCGTACCCTCTTCGTCCTCCTCCTATGTACCAATAAAATTGCGTTCTGATAAAAAAAAAAAAAAAAAAAAAAAAAAAAAAAAAAAAAAAACAGCAACCTCAGGTTCTTAAGAAGGAAACCCTTCTAAAGCTTAAAGCAAAGGTGGTGACTGAGATGACTAAAAAGTATTAATGTTATAAATCACACGGTAGATAAAAACTTACGTTTGTAAAAAAAATGTGGTGGGGGTGTTCTTGAAAGATGTTATTTTGAGAATCCTCGCTGTTGGTGTTCCTGGAATATCGATTATGAATTTGATATTGACAATATAGGACACACCTGCCCATCACTGGTTGAGTACCTATAACTAGTCATTTACGCAGCTTTCTATTAACCCCTCTCTGAGCAATGGCTGATGTTTATGTGGGAAGATAAGTGCAAGTTATGCCTTAGCCCAGCGATTCTCAACCGGTGGTTCGACGGTCCGGCATCGTACCGCGGAAACATTTGACCGATCCTCAGAGATTTTCGCTCGTCTTCGTTTACCTTAAGAAAATTTACCTACGCCCTCCCCCCTCCCCCCCCCCCAAGAAAAAACCATAGGACATTTCTTTACGGAAATTTTGTGATGAACTTTCATCGTTTTCTGCGATTGTCCCTTCTTTCAGGAGATTGGATTTTTCCCTTAGTGCTCGTCCTTATGTCCTTGTGTTGTTGTTTGTGTGTTTTTTTCCCCCACAAAATTAATTTTCAGTTTATTCCTTTGGTTTTTTGTTTAAAATTTATAACTTCGTTAATGTGTTTATTTCGGTAAGTTTTTCAAAATTTCAGAAGTTTTATGTCCTTCTCTAAATAAACAATTTAACCTTTTTCGGCTTTTTTTTTTTTCATCTCCCTAACAATCGTTTGACGCAGTAAAGCCTACTTAGGGTGTTCTTGTGACCAATAGAACCAACCAACCAAAGGTCCCAGAAACCAAGGCCGTATCCAGAAATTTTTTTCGGGAGGGGCCCGGATTACCACATTGCCCTAACACACACACACACACACATATAGTATACATAGACACACCAAACGCATAAAAATTTTAACATAGAAGACTTTTTGTCTCGATTTTTAATGATTCCACTGTTTGGACTGTTGTTATTTTATTTTAATTTCTTATTATTTTTTTTATTCACCTTGTAGTGGTAAGGATAACAGGAGAGTGTCCCTTTAAGTCGGATGTAGAACATCCATAATTTCAGGGGGTCCGGGGTTTTTCCCCCCGAGAAATTTTTGGAAAAAAAATATCTGTATTTTGAGGCCTTATATTAAGTAATTGAGACTACAAAAATATGAAAAAAAAAAAAAAAATAGGCAAACAAAGTCTTTCAAAAGTTATACATTATTTTGCAAATCAAGATAAAAACAAAATAAAAATTGCTTGCTCGACAAATCATGGAAATTAATGGACAGAGAGGAAAAACGAGAGAGGAGAAAAGAGAAGCACCCCGTCATCTGCTCATATCGGCTTTTAGTGAAGTTTGTTTTTGATCACTAACCCTACTCCCATTTTTTTTTCATTTAATGCCCTATTGTATGAAAATTCTACAAAATATTTTAAAAGAAATGGTGTAGACATTCAGAAAATAAGAACAGAAGAGTAATATTCTGGCCATTTGCACAATTCATACTTTATTTTCTTGATAAGATACAAAATTGAAGAACTTTTCAAGGAATTTCAAAAACTTAAATAATTTTCAAAGACTCTCGAACAGTTGAAATTATTTGAAGCTCTTTATTTACACTTTTCAGAAGTTGATTGTACAGTCTTACAAAATGATTATAACTTTGTAAGATACACCCGTTTTAAGTTAAAAAATAAATGCAATGAAATATTTCTCGAAACAAACTTTTTTTTTCAATCACAAGTAGTGCAGAAAATGAAAGAGAGTAGAGTAAGTTTTATGTTTTTTCTCATACTTGAGGTATTAACAGTATGCAGTAGAGGTAAGAAAAAAAAAACAAGCAATAACAAAAGAACTAGTGATGTTCCGGATATCCGTATCCGTATACGCGGATATCCGAGGGAAATAAAGATCTGTATCCGTATCCGTATCCGCTACTTTTTTGACGGATCTGAAGCGGATCTTTTCTATTCTAAAAATTCTTAAATATTTGAATAAAAGACTCTTAAATTCCGTTTAAATTAAGTTTTATTCCCTATTTAAATTATAAGGTATCATTTCAGAAGCCAATTTGTACTCCCCGTTTCAAAAAGAAACGAGTAATAAGTTTTAAAAGTGTATCTGTGTGTCTATTCGTGGCATCGAACCGATTTTGATAGTTATTTTTTCGTTCAAAAGGTGACTTGATCGAAAGTGTTCTTAGCTTGGCCTCGTTTTTGGAGAACTTTAATTACTGGAAATTTTAATAAAAACCGACTTAACTTTTTTCAGAATTACGGTAGTAAAAAACTTACCCGTGCGTTAAAAATATTGGTCCCAAATTAAAAGAACAAAGTTTTCTGCGTTTGATATTTGTTTGGAACTTCCAAGTTATATACAGTAAAAGGTATAATTTTGTTAAGGAAATTTTAAATGCAATTCAAAGCCTTTATACGCGTAATCAGTAGCTATTTCATAGTCGGATAAGGAGAAAAGGCTCAACGATTTAAAATTTCTATCCGCTGTCAGTTCATATTTGTTAACAATGTGTGTTCCGACCCGCGAAATTCATCTCAATATCAGGTCGGCCCTCTGGGACATGTTTTTTTTTTTTTTAATTTTTAGTTTAATATTAGTTTCTGTTATGTTCTTCATATTGGTTTTTCTCGGCATTCTTCAACAAAAGTGAGACTAAGTTCTCTATTTACTGTTTGTAAAGGTGTTCCCGGCTTTCTTATTCTGTCGGTCGGAGTAAGTTGGGTAGAATGTGTCAGTGCTGCATTTATGCTGAAATAAAATGCGAAAAAATATTTCTAGTCTGTCCAGTAGCAGCTTTACACTCTTGCTCCTGTATTCTACATCTACCGAGCAAGCTAGAAATTATTTTTCACATTCTATTTAAACATTGGTGCAGCGTTGACCCGTTCGTTCCAACCCTCCCTCAATTTTAACGGAGATTTCTTTAAAGAGAGTAAATCATTGTCTTGGTTATATTTTCGCCGTAGATGACATTTTTTGAATAAGCAATGTTATTATTCTGACAGGAATACCTTCCGTAACAAATTAAACACTTGTATAGTAGAATTGGGTACAAAAAATATTGAGATCCGTATCCGTATTCGCGGACACTAATGACCCGGATCCGGATCCGTATCCGCGGATCTACTTTTTTGACGATCCGGCACATCACTAAAAAGAACTTCCATGATACTGAATTCGGCATTAAATAAATGCAAGACATGAAACATATCAGTCACAAAAATGATCTTGAAAATTATGCTACAAAAACGCGAGAATCGTGATTTTTTGCATTTTTTACTCAGGATGTATCAAGGAGCTGAATTTGGCACATCTTGGTAACAAGATACTCGCTTAATCGGAAACTAGGGGCCCAGCCTTTGGGGAGTCCCCGGTTCGAAATCAGTACAGTGTGTAAGTTTTATAAGAGTTATAGGGGGAGGAGAGCGGGGTCGTGCACAGAGGGCAGAAGGGACACCTGTTGGCCCGGGCCCGAGCTTAAATGGGGCCCAATATTTTAAACCTAGGGTTGAAAATATGGGTAAACAATATGGAGGGGGCCCAAAAAAGACATTTGTGACAGCCCCAAAATTTCTGTGCACGCCCCTGGAGGAGGAAGTGCACAGAAGTCAGTTTGGTAGACTTGAAAAACAACGAACTGACAAAGAGCCTGCCTTAACCCTGGACTGCCCTGAATTGAATTGGGAAAGAGAGCAGGAAGTCCTAATTATAGGTCTAAATTTCAAGTGTGCCTTGCGGCTAATGAGAACTAGAACTGCTTTTTCTGTATTTCTTCAAAATATTATAAATTTTGAATAGTAGCAAAATTAAGAATAAAAAAAACTTTATTTTCCTTTTCTGACATTAGGAATTAAAAAAAAAAAAAAAAAAAAACTTCTGTTTTACGGTACAAAACATTTTGGGTTTCGGGGGGGGGGCGGACCCGTCAGCCACCCCCCCTCTGGATACGGCCCTGACAGAAACTAAAACTACCTATTTTTGATCTCTGTTGTTCATCTGCATATTGAACAGGGTCAAAAAATGTTTTGTAAATTTCGCTGCCAAAAGGTTAATCCGTTAACTGTAAATGAGAAAGTTATGATATTTAATTGTGACTGATGAATAATGACTGACCAGTCATATGGAAGTAACAACAGTTGATGTGGGTCAGTATGACAACATATCGAAAACGACAATTTGTGATTATACTGTGGAACAAATTATGAATCCGATGGTAAGGATTTTCCCACTTATTTATTGTTCTCAATTACTAAATCAAGACCTTTTCAGTGTCTCAGCAACTTTGATCACCAATTGCATCATATTTGACAGAAAAAAATGCATATCATGTCTTGTTTCACGGATTTCTTGTCAAAACCTACGTAAGCCGTTTTTTTCTGCTGAATTATTTACTAGTTCTGCTTCATCACTTTTCATTGTAGTACGCATTAGAGAGTAATTTCTTGAGAAGTTTCGGAGTTATTTTTGTTTTTTCTTACATTTGACTTCTTGAGACAAGAAGAGAGTTGGGTGGCATTGGAAGATCCTCTTAAAAATTACTCTACTTCATTAATATACATATATACATTTATAATTTAAATTTTATTCATTTATTTATTTATATTTCGATAAAATAACATGATTTTACTTGCGGAAAATCAAATTACAAATTTCTTGAATTTATGTTCTTTTGAAAGAAAAAGTTATTGAACTAAAAACACCCAATTTTATCACCTACCCCACATTAAAATATGTAAGAACGGCATAAACAAATTAACACCACCTTTTGGACAGCCCTCTTTGCACGTATGAAAATGTTCATAAACCCTAAAAAACAAACTTCGTTAACTTTTTATACTTTAAGCATACAGATGTGTTTTTTAGAGAATATAAATTTAAACAATCAAATTAAAGTAGAAAATTTGTCGGTGTATTGAATTTAAACTTGAAAAAATAATAATCGAGGAGCAATTAACTTAAAATAAATTAAATTTATAAAATAATTAATTCATTATTTTAAAAATTCAAATAAATAAAAATTCCTCGGAATGTGTGGAAGAAAAGATAGCATAAGAGAAAAAAAATACTTAAAAAAAGGGGGGGGGGAATTATATATGAATGTGGAGTGCACTGTATCTATGTTTATTTCGGAATCTATGAAAACTCCTTGCACCCCAAGACACTTTTTCGTTGACAGATACACATATTAGAGAATATACAAAGATACATTTGATTTAAAAAAAAGCTTATGACAATGTAATCAGTGGCGGATCTAGCCGATCATTTTGGGAGGGGCCATCCAAAATTTTTGAACAAACTCTCGAGAAACATTATTAAAATGAATGATTCTAAAGGGAGAGTGAGGGTGTTTCGAATCCCCCCTTCCTTAATATTTTACCTTAGACGTTCTAAAAATCTAATTTTAAGCTACTTTTGCACGTATTAGAGAAAGCGATGGAGGATTTGTGAGCTCTCCCTCCGAAAAATTTCGAAATTAAAGCCATAAATACGCAAATTTAGTCTCTCTTTGGTCTCGTGAGCAATACAACAGCATTTAGAGAACGTCCAAGTGTCTAAAGTTGGAATCTAATATGATGCAAACGAAGGAGTAAAATTTTGGAAATAATAGTTCTTTTTCGAGGAGAGAGATATAATTTCTCTCCCAATTAAGGCTTAAATTTCTTTTAATGTAAAAAACATGTGCTAAATTTTATTATTTTCTCATAATATTTTCGACCTTTTTTTTCTTAAAAAAAAAATCCTACAATCACAAGGCTTTGGGAGGGGCCTCTAGATCCGCCCCTGAATGTAATCTTGGTAATAGCTAATAACAATGTAATAGGCTTTACTCCCATCTACTCAATCAGGAAGTTTCGAATATAAAGGGCAAAATATATGGATGTGTCTGTAATTTATTTTCTTTTACATTATAAGTAAATTTAATTTTTGTCAAAATCTTTTGTTTGACATAAAACTGAATTAAATTGCAAGCGTGAATTACATTCAATAAAATCAAAATAAAAATTGAAAAAGCAAAATGAGCAACCTTCAATTGAATAGGGTTGTTTCCTTCAGTCAATTCCTGAAATTGATAGAATAAGCAAATAAATAAATAAAGAAATAAATAAAATAACATGGAGCCCCCCCCCCCAAAAAAAAAGTTTTTTTTTATTTTCCTAAGTTATTTTTTGTTTAATTTCTTTAAATGTCCAATTTTGGAAATAGGGCGTGGCCTTCATGACGTCCCAAGTGATGAACTTTGGCGCGCTACTCCATTGGCGCACTAAATTTTTACGCTTTGCTGTCAACTGCGTTACCAGGTTTCGATAATTTGCGCTGTGCGCTAATGGCATCAGTGAATGGCATTTCATTACTTGTGATGTCATGTGCAAAAGCGTAAAAAAATGAATTTCAATCTGCGCAACAATTAAAATAATTGTTAAAAAACGTTAAACGTTGTCAAATTATTTAAAAAATGGTCAAATCCTATGTTTTTTAGGCATGCTGTATCAGAAAAAAAAATATACTTTTAAGATTTCTGAAACGACCCTCTTCAAGTATATACTATTTTATGCAATTTTCATATTGTTCCTTTCCTTTGTGGTTTTAATATTTTTTCATTTTACGCTGCATAAAAGTCCAGCCTCAATTTTCATTACATTTAAGCTTATACTAAAAGCAAAAAAGTTTAACTAATCCGATTGGAATCAGAAACCGTTGGCTTCACTTCAATCGCTTCTATGTAACTCCGTGTTTTCGATTGTTTTTCGATTTGTTCTTTAAGTTAAGTTTTTCATTTATTCTTTACATGCGAAGATAAACGTTTACTTCCGTTTTAGGTAGATCACTTAAAGCCATACAATACAGTTATTCACACATATTTACCTCCCCCCAAAGAAATCTAAATGGCTAATCTTTCCATTGTTGTCGGATTTACGCTCTCGAATATAAATAACCTGAAGGTTTATCCAATTCCTGGCAAGCCCTTGAAAGCGAACAAACTCTCTCACAGAATCAACAAATAGGGTACAAAAAATCTGCGTTTCTGCTTCAACAAACCTCCACATCATTCTTCTCACGTTTTGTGTGTCATGCTCCAGCGAAAGCTGCGAAGATGCCCAATGGATTGGAGGTGGAGAGACGGAGTCAAGGACATGCTAATCGTATTTTTAATGTGCAAGATCTGATTGTCGAAGAAAGTGATATCGTCTGCTACTTGCGAGACGGAAGAATCTGATAAAAAGGAACAACGGTGCTATAAACTTGACCACGGCGAGGGGTACAACCGTGACCGTCGCTAGGGGAGGCCTGCTGGCTCGGGGGATTGAGTCATCACTTTGCGGGAAGAAATTCAGACCTCCTTGAATACGCGAAGTAGAATCCGAAATGTTTTTGCATTTGAAACTGCGTGCTATTTTTTAAACATTTCGAAATACATATGTTATTAATTTTAGATAAGAAGCAAAGCGATTTTTTATCTCATCGTTTCAAATTCTTAATGAAAGGAAAGAAAGGTTTGAATCTCAGCGATTTTTCTTTTTTCCTTTTCTAAGCTTATTTCTTCCTGCTAGTTTATTTTTATTGTTATTTCTTTTAATTTTAAAAAAAAAAGAACTATACTTATATAAAATAGTTTTTTCTTCCTCCTTATGCTCAAAATAAATTCCATGAAACTGGAGTTATGCATTTCAGTAGCTGAAAACTTAATGTAAAATTTAAAAATGTAGTGAAACAAATAAATAGTAAACTCACTCTTTGAAATGATAAAAAAATAATTTGAATTTCATTCTTAAGGGCATTGTTGAAGTCTTCACTTTTTCAGCTTTCTTTATTAATCTTTTTTTTTCCCCATCAAGAACGTTGTAATTTACAAAAGGTGTCTTTAGACACCTATATTAATTGCTTGAAGTAAAATTTAACAAAAAAAAATATTAAAGAAAAAGTAATAATAACGATAATTATTTGAGTAGTCTTAAAAAATTTGTACCAAATTACATCATAAGTTTTTTTTTTTTTTTTTTTGCTTTTTTTTTTACAAAACTTACGAATTTGTAGAAATTTCTTTCCCAAAGAAACTTGGAACCATAATTTAAGAATGAATAGAGAAAAGGTCATTTTAATTTGTCCCTTTTTCTTCATGAAACATTCCAGTTCGTTTCAAAAATATACGTATTCCAAAAATAGTTTTAATAAGCACAAAAAAGATATAATCTCTTCTTACAGCCTCCCCCTCTCCCCGAAATCATGCAAGTTGGCACTTCGGGGGCTATATTGTCACCCCTATGTACTTGCTCCGACGTACTTCCAATACGTGAGCCCCCCCCCCTCCCCCGCAAAATAATTTCTGAGCACGGTCTTACATCGAATTATTTTCAAAAATCTCTCTCACAAAATAAGCAACAAACAGTAAAATCAGCATTTATCGAGCAGAAGAATGGTTATGGCAGCAAAATTCATCTGCATAACTTCCAGTGAAATGAAAAAATCACTTCCATATTGATAGGATTTTATTTTTCAATATAGGTGTGAGGAAGTGTGGTTTGCGTCATTAATAACAATTTTGGCGCTATGTCAATCTAATAATGTATACTCTTTCAACCCAAAACATAAATAACATCGACCAAGTCAAGTATTTTTTTACTTGAGCCAAGCTATAGACATGGTCACACATCTTAACGCTAAATGCATTAAACTTGACATTACAAAATAGGGACATTATTGTTTACTCCGCTTATTTGAAAACTAATTTTTTTTTCTTTGGGATTTGACGTCGCATTGACGTTTTTGCGGTTCATCAACCTATGAAAATTTCGTCGCGTTTCAATAAATTGTTTTCATTTTATAACAATTTTTCTATTTGTTGCTTATGTTTTGAGACATAATGAACATATTTGTTTCTCCGGAAAACAAATAGCTAGAAACTTAATGACGACATGTAATACAACTCGCCAATTTTATTAAAAATATTCCCGGCATTGTTTTTCATGCATTACAGTTTTTTAGGGAAAAATTATAGTAATAACTGAAATTATATGTTGAATTAAGTCAAAATTGTAGCTTGTATATTTTTTTAACTCTATTTAAAAATTGTTACATCAGGAAGAAACGTTCCACCCATTATGTTATTTTTTTAATTCCTTTCATTTATGCATCATCTATTTTCAATTTTAACATGCAAACTATAATTTAGTATATTACTCATTCGGTATTTTACATTTTTTATTACTTCCCTTTCTACTGTTTTCTCTTTTTTCTTTCTTTATTTTATAATGTGTGCAACTCTTCAGCTCTTAATATCTTTCACAAAGCTCGTCGAGCTATTCGCAGATTCGTTATACGACGTCTGGATTTTCCAGGGTTGCAAAATCGACAGCGAGAGGAGGGAAGAATAATAAGAAAAGAGAGACGAGAAACCACAAAATTACAACCACTTTGTCAGTTTATCCCTCGAATTAAAAATCCGGTCCATTTGACTACCTCCCCCCTCCCCCCGAGAGCCAAGCCAGGCCATTTATCAGTTTAGTCGCTGCCCCCTCCCCCCCCCCCAAAGTCTCAGTCTCAACTTTCTACCTAGGCTGATATGGGCTATCGTCATCTCTATTGAGCCACCAGGGCCGACGAGAGGCCATGTCAGCCTAGTTAGAAACTAAGGGCCCGATCCTTTAGGGGGCCCGCTTTGGAATCGGAGCAAAATTAATACATAAATGTTATAAATTTTATGAGAGGAAAGTGGTCCAGTGACCAAACTGAAAAGGGGCTTTCCTTTGCTCTCGGCGGCCCTGATTACCACCAAAATTACAAATTAAAGAGCACACTCTTTACATTTGCTAAAATGCAAACGCTAATTTTTACTTCCTTTTTTTTATAATTATAAAAAACTTCTATTAAGTTAGGCAAATTGTTTTAAATATATATCGAAAGCATAGAAATGCATTTGATTTTGATTTGTTATTTATGAATATAAAGCTCAGTTACAGTTGAACACACTGATTTAAGCTCAAATATATCTTTCAAGTTCAAAGTGAAAATACACGTTGACCAAAAAGATCCAAACTGCATAATTACCAATTCCATTTAAAAAAAAAAAAAAACTTAGATTTTTTTTAAAAAATTTGCATTGTTTTCTGCAAGACCAACCATAATCCTTGAGACTTTTAAACAACAGCAAACAGAAATCATTTTAAATCTGATTCTGCAGCAAATCAAAATCCTTCTTGGAAGACAGATCCCTGCTCATTCACGTGTTTCAGGCCGTGAACCGGAATACCTGTAGCGTCAACACGATGACCAATAAGCAGAATCACTTTTTGAGGCTGGAATACTTCGGGGAAAGTTCACTCACCGAGATAATGTTCTTAACTATGGTACACCTTTCACCGAGCATTGAATTATGAACGGAAAACAACATGAGCGTTGTAGTGATCGTAGCCGATTAACTTCTTTTAGTATCGAGAAGCTAATCCTTCGATATAAAAATTAAAAGAGAGATTAATACATAAAAAATCATGGCTGTATTTAAGGCGTGGGTTTTTAGGGTTTAACACCCCTCTGAAATTTTTCAAAACTATTCCAAAATATGCTTTTTATTACAGTGAAACCTGTGTAAGTTGACAATTTGTGGTGCACTACTTTAGTGGTCAACTTACAAAGGTTGATTTATGTGATAAGGGCTAATTCCGTGCCTGAAAAAAGCGGTCAACTTAGATAGGTGGTCAACTTACAAGGGTGGTCAACTTCAGTTTTTACTGTACCTTTTTATTTCTTGAAAAACTTATTTTTTCTGATTTATTTATTTGTTTAGCTATTTCCTTATTTTAAACAAGCGCGGTACCCGCACGGCTTTGCCCGTAGTAGAAAATTAAAAGGTCATTTGGTTCGCCTGTATGTTTGCAAATAATGGATGATGAATTTCTTGCCCATTTGCTATGTTAATTTGCTCGCCCTTGTCATGGTAATTTGCTCGTCCACGATACGATAATTTACTTGTCCACGTATGGTAATTTGCTCGTCCACGTTATAGTAATTTATTCGTTCATGTTGTGATAATTTGCTCAGTAAAATGTTCTTAAAATTGGAATAGAAAAAGAAAAAAAATCGAATAATCGAAAATCTCGCTGTGAGGTGTACACCTCATGCTACAAACTGTTTTTGCACTGAATTTCATGAAAATCAGCAGGACGGTTTAGGCGCTATGCGCGTCACAGAGATCCTGACAGAGATCCAGATGTCCAGACAAACTTTGAGATAATTAGTAAAGATAAAAACTAATGTCAAGTCAGGAAGATATATGTTATTTTTACTTGTTTTTGTTTTAGGTTTCTTAAAAATTTGTCAGTGTCTTCGACTTTTGATTGACACATGTTTTTGGTTAAATTCAAAATGTTTTATCAACTTTACCTTTTTTTTTTTTGAGTAAAAAGGTTAATACTAGAGTATTCCACCAATATCCTGAGGGGGGAAAATACAAAATAACCATTTTTTACTTTCTTCTATATCTAATACATAGAAGAAAGTATTGGAGTCGTGCAAATTTTCGAATTTCGAAGGATTCGAACGTTTTGAGGTGTGCTGAGTCCATTTCGACTATTTTTGGAAAATGTCTGTCTGTCTGTGTGTGTGTATGTATGTGTGTGTGTGTATGTGTGTGTGTGTGTCACGTCTGTGTGTGACCAGTTTTTTGTGGCCGCTCTACAGCAAAAACTACCGCATGAAATCGAACGAAATTTGGTACACATATGTGCCCCTATGTGAACTTGTGCCCATTGGTTTTTGGCGCGAATTCCTCCAAGGGGGGTGGAGCAATGGGACGTTTTTTGAGTTACGCGTGCTTGCTATTCCTCAGGAAGTAACTGGCGGAATCAGACAAAATTTGGTCCATATGTTGCCATTAACAGGAACAGGTGCTGATTCAATTTTGGTGTCAATAACTCAAACGGGGGTTGAGCTATAGAACGTTTTTGGTCGTCAATTGTGACTGCTGTACCTCAAGAAATAATGAACAGAATGAAAGAAAAATTTATCGGCAAGTAGTCCTTAGTGGGTATAAGAGTTGATTTTATTTTGGTGTCAACAGCTAAAAAGGGGGTAGCGCAATCGCCCGTTCTTTTTTTCCATTGTGAGTGCCCTATCTCAAGAAGTAATGCTACGTTCTGGTTGAAATTTGGAATATATGTGAATCCATATGTAAACAGGCTTTGGTTCAATTTTGACGCCAATCGCTCCAAGAGGTGTTGATTTTTTTTTTTTTTTTTTTGAATAAAAATAGCTTTATTAAAGCAACAATAAGAAAGATAAATCGTAATAGATTGTCGTCTGCGTATTTCTCGTGATTTTAATTGAATGGAAATGATCGGAAATATTATCTCAATTATTTAAAATTTTTAACTGTTGCCATCTTATGTTTGTTAACAATTAAAATATTTGTAATTAATTCAAGCAAGGCTTTTAAAGTAACTTTCAATTTTCGCTCTTTGCTTTGCTTTTGCAATAATTCAGACATTGGGATGGTAGTCAAGTTTTTGCATGTGTAATTTTGTTTTTTTGGGAATATTGCTTCCTCGTCAAGCATGGGGAGGGATCAGAAAAAAAAAAGAAAAATATAGAAGAAAGTTTCGTGATGGCCATAACATACTAGTTAAGTACTGATTTCATCATGAAAAAAAACTAGTATGTTGTGGCCATCACGAAACTTTCTTCTATATCTTTCTTGTGAATTCTGATCAATCCCTATGCTTGAAAAGAATGCAATATTCCCAGCAAAAAAAAAAAAAAAAAAACTTGACGACCGTCCGAATTCCTGAATTCCCGCAAAAGCAAAGCAAAGAACGACTTGAAAGTTATTTTAAAAGCCTTGCTTGAATTAATTAGATGTTTTATTTGTTAACAAACATAAAATGGCAACAGTTATTAATTTTAAATCATTGCGATAACATTTCCGATTATCTCCCGAAAATTAAAATCACGTGAAATAAGCAGACGAGAATATTGTAATTTATCTTTCTTATTGTTGCATTTATAAAGCTATTTTTATTAACACAAAAAAAATCAGACCCCCATGGAGCGATTGGCGCCAAAATTGAAACAACGCCTATTTACAAATAGATTCACATTTATTCCAAATTTCATCCAGAACGTAGCATTACTTCTTGAGAAATGGCACTCACAATGAAAAAAAAAGAACATTCGATTGCGCCACCCCCTTTTCAGTTTTTGACACCAAAATAAAATCAGCTCTTATACCCACTAAGGTCTACTTGCCGATAAATTTTTCTTTCATTCCGTTCATTATTTCTTGAGATACAGCAGTCACAATTGACGACAAAAAACGTTCTATAGCTCAACCCCCGTTTGAGTTATTGACACCAAAATTGAATCAGCACCTGTTCCTGTTAATGGCAACATATGGTCCAAATTTTGTTTGATTCCGCCAGTTACTTCCTGAGGAATAGCAAGCACGCGTAACTCAAAAAACGTCCCATTGCTCCACCCCCCTTGGAGGAATTCGCGCCAAAAACCAATGGGCACAAGTTCACATAGGGGCACATATGTGTACCAAATTTCGTTCGATTTCGTGCGGTAGTTTTTGCTGTAGAGCGGCCACAAAAAACTGGTCACACACAGACGTGACACACACACATACACACATACATACACACACACATACATACACACACACAGACAGACAGACATTTTCCAAAAATAGTCGAAATGGACTCAGCACACCTCAAAACGTTCGAATCCGTCAAAATTCGAAATTCGAAAATTTGCACGAATCCAATACTTTCTTCTATATATTAGATATAGAAGAAAGTAAAAATGAGTGTGAAATATTATAACAGAGCAAGCTTAAAATGTATTTTGAACGAGAAGAGGTTTTGACACAAAGATGATACACTCATGTATACAACATCGTGACACACGATTCTTTTTTTTTCACCCCGTACCCGAGTTATACAGATTTTTCCCGCTACCCCGCCATGGTATTACATTTTTGTGCTGTTGAATCGTATTGGGCAAAATTTCTATCCCGTTATCTCAAATAGTATGGAAGACGTGTTTAAAAATCATCTAAAAGTGGCACAATGTTAGCGCACTTGACGGTATTTCAGTTCCTAAAGATGGTTTACTTGCCTGCGAAACTATTGTATCATCTGTTTCAAACTATTTACCCAGTTGTAAGCATCACTCAAATTTAACCAGGGGTGCCCACCTAGGGAGAAGGGGGGGGGGGGGGTATTTTTATCTTTTATGGGGGGAGGCTCTTGATTTTGCGGGGTCTTAGCAACATTTAGGGGAGGGGGGGTACCCCCAATTTAACCGATGGCTCAGTGAAAATAACAAACTTCCAATAATATAAAGTGCCAAAGTATGCTGTGCTTCGAATTTCCCGTTTCTGACTTTACAATGTAAATGACAGAGAGAGAGAGAAACATAACTACGACCAGAGAACTACGACTGACAGATTTTAATAAACGTGACTATAATTTGTTTTCTCCTGCAATTGTTCCGATAATTTAGCAGTGGAAATTCACGCCTCGCTATTGTGGCCGCCGTTTCCTTTCCGTGGCAGACACGATGTTGCGTCATGAACTGAAAAAAAATGCTGACAATCGAACAAACAGGACCCCATACCATGCGGATGAACTTCAATTGAGCGAGGGTAGCTGCGAACCTGATTGTTTCAAGTCGGATATTTCCAATGGGATTTTCTTCTCTCTCTCTCTCTTTTTTTGTGCCTGAATTTTTTTCTCCGAAGATAAGAGTTGATGTTTTCCTTGCTCATAAGAAATATGTTTTCTTTTTTGAGTGCAAGATTTGGAACATCTTTTAACTTAAATTTTCTAGCAGGGCTGCGGAGTCGGAAGAAAATTGATTAACTCCGACTCCTGAAATTTTAAAACCTCCGCTCCGTCTCCTTTACCAACAGTGGCGTAGCTACAGTTTCTGCCGGCTGGGCGGTGACTCTATTTTCCGCCCTTTTATTAAGACATATCTAATACATTAAACCATTGAAAATTATTGAACTTAAAATTAAAAACTTTAGTTAAGGGAAAAAAATTAATCCGTATTCTTCCTACAAAAAAAGGGGGGGGGGTGTCTGGCGCCTATCCTGGAGAAATACTCTAAATTTACATCAAAAAATCGAAGGTAAAAGTGACGTTTGGGAAAAAGGTAGGGGGGGGGGGGTGCCTCCAAAATTTTCATCAAAACTGAAGTCAGTTTCAGCCTTTGTTGACGTTAGAAAGACGGGGTCTTTTCTGTAATATTTTCCATAATTTGCGTTTTAAAAATGCAATTTAAGTCTATCATGGAGAACGCTAAGGGAATTAGGGAGGTTTAGAGGATCACTGCGGAAATATTTCAACTTTGAACACTGAGAAGCGCAGTCGTATAGTTATACCGAAACCTTATATTTCAAAGAATTCTTTTTTTTCCACCAGTAATAGATTTGAAATATGAGTCCGTTATTTAGATTTTTTTTCTCATCTTACCCCAAAAGTATGCCGCCCGGGGCGCACCGCCCCCTTCGCCCCACCCATGCTATGCCGCTGTTTACCCCCAAAATCAGCCAAACTTCGACTCCGACTTTGTAGCCATGGCAGAGTTGCGGACTCGGAGGGAAAATTACTGACTCCGTCTCTCAAAATGATAAAGCTTCCGACTCCCGACTCCTTCATTCTAAAACCAGTCTGACTCAGTCAGACTCCATAACTCTGCTTCCTCAGCCCTTGTTGTAGAGCTTCCTCAGCCCGTGTAGCATAGGGTAATCCGACCAATGAATGAAGTGGACGAAATTCGTAATTACTTTCTGAAACGTAAGGTTTCAGGAGCTATTTCTTACTACTAAACGGTACGACCTTGAGGGTCACGGATCTGGACGAAATTCTGGGTTTAGGTCAATTCGTGTTAGATATGACCCTAGGTCAAGCGATTTGACTGCATAGGCTCTAGTTCGACCGCATTGGGGGTCCAAAGTTGCTAGTTTAGCTCCAAAAAAGTAATGGTTTTTCCTCTTGAAATTAAACTTTTTTACCCTTTTCTTGCTATTGGATTGCAGTATCACCTAACTGAATGCATCCGCAATCTATAATAAATTCCCCTGTCCCTACGTTTTACTAACAAGAGACGCGAAACATATTATGAGAGCAAATATTGTAAAAAAAGCTTCAAATTCCAAGGAAAACACGATTTCAGTTATGGAGCAAAACAAGCAAGTTTAGACCCTCCTTGCAACCGAACTAAAGCCTATGCACTAAAATTATTTTACATGAGCTCATATCTAGTACGAACTGACCTAAACCCAGAAGTTTATCCAGATTCGTGACCCTCAAGTTTTTGTCGTCTGAACCAGACTGAGTTCCAGGACTCCAGAATCGAAATGGCGTTTCCATTGGAATTTGAAACTTTAACGTAGTATTTGCTCTCAGTATACATTCGGTGTCTCTTATCAGTACAGTGTAGTAGGGGAGGGGGGATTTATTCTATGTTGTGTCAATGCATTCAGTTGGCTTTTGCTGCTTTGCAATTGCAAAAAAAAAAAAAATTAAACAAGATTTATTTCAAATGATAAACCATTGCGTTTCTGGACTCAACTATCACCTTTGGTCCCCCGTTATAGCCGAATTAGGGCCTATGCAGAAGAACCGCTTTACCTGGGTTCATATCTAATGTGAACTGGCCTAAATTCAGAATTTCATCTAGATCTGTGACCCTCAAGGTCGTGCCGTTTGGTTGTTAGACGAATTTCAAAAAGGAATTGAGTACAGTTGGGGCAAATCTAACCAGGCAGTATTTTTGAGGCTACGCATATTCTAATCACAGCATTGCGACGCTGCGTGGTAAAGTTTGCCCCAACTATAGAAAATGTTTCGCTTGTCCAGTGGTTTGAGGCGTTCATTTGGTGAGGTGCTAGACCACTTTTTTCCAAAATCCCAACAAAACCTGAAGCAAAACAATATAAGGTTCACAGTTTTTTTTTTTTTTTGAGCAATCACGATTGCTTATTGTCCTCACTTGACCGTCTTTGGCGTCTGGTTCCTTTTTCAGCTTGGACCAGCAGCACCACCGCCCACCATCCTCTGCAGGCGCGGCTCCTCCGGTCCCGAGCTATCCCGCTCTCCTGATCGGAGGCGTCCATGTCCTACACACACGCACACTCACACACTCACACATATACACACAAACGACTTAACACACATACACTCACACACGCCTACGTGCATACACACAGGTCTACGCACACACCCAAGCCTACACACACATAACTATGCACACGTATCCTCCCAGGAGGAGGGGCAGGAGTTAGAGACGGCTCCTGCCCCTCCTCTCATGAGTCTTCACGAGTCCTGTCGCAACTCGTGATTGCGAAACACATAATTTGAGTTCAAAATTTCAGAATTCAAATTAATTTTCTTTTTTTTTTGATATAAATACAGGGTGATTCAAAAAGAATTAAGGGGTTTCAAACGTGTGTATTTCTAGGAGCACAGATAGCACAAAAACGATTTTTTTCACCTTCTGAAATCCTTCTGAAGGTGTTCTATATGCTTTTCTCCTGACGCCTGAACGATATCACACATACACTCAAACTCTGCTGTACACATTGTGGCATGCACGCAGTAACAGAAGTAAGTACTGCAGTCATCCAATATTTCAGTTTGGCAAGATTAACAGGTAAAACGGGGTATAAACACAGTATCCTTTACATATCAAAGCAGGGATAAATCTCATGGTGTTAGATCTGGTGACCTAGAAGTCCAAGAAGTCATAAGTTATTAAATTACTTTCTCTCGTGTGCGCCCTTTTGACTAACTGAATAATAAACAACAAGTATCTATGATAACACGCAGTCATCTAACGGTAGACAATTGAAACTTTACAGCTCTCTCTGTCATTCAAGTTCCACCAGCGTGTTGCAGCTCAAATATTCCCCCCCCCCCAAAAAAAACCAGCCTTATGAAACCCCATCATTGTGTTCAAATCATCCTGCAATTAAGCATATGAATAAGAATGTTTTAATAGCACCAAATGCTAGTTTTTGACGGTGTTAAGATTTTCTGAAAATGAGATGGCGCGAAAGTGCTCATTTACTGATCAGACCACCCTGCAGTGGCGGATTGGTTGAAAAAATCGGCCCTGGCATTAGGAGGTGTAGCGGCCCCATAGCTCTTATAGATATTAAATTTTATTTAACGTTTGGGATATCACTTAAATATGAGGAAATTATTCTTAACAACTAAATATGTTATATTTAAACAAAATTTAACAGTAATGAACACTTCTCCGCTTTAATGGTGAACAAATTGATACAGTATTAGCTACCCCTTATTTTGTGGGGAAATTGTACTTGTAATTGTCCATTTAAGTATTTTTATAATGCCCGGAACTTGATTGAATATTTCCTTAATGATATAACTGCTTGGATAGTATGTCTTTTTCTGCAGTCATAACAAGTAACTTAATTACCGTGTTATATGAAACTGATCTAGCGATCTTCACATTAGAGATGAGACGGGCTCAGCCAGGTCCCGACAGCCCGAGCCCGGGCCCGAAGCGGGCTCGGGCTCTAGAACCGAAAATAGGTTTCGGGCTCGGGCGGGCTCGGGCTCAAGCACAGATATTCAATCGCCAATCTCCTTACAAATTCAAAGCAAATAAACATTTTCCTACTGTGCGATAATGAAAGGAACATTTAAATCAGTTCAATCAATGTCAAATTTATCCCCCCTCCCCCCCAAAAATAAATTAATTAATTACCGCTTATTTATAGTGTTTTTTTGCGATTACTATTGCAATATGTCATACAGTAATGCATTTGAAGTGGAAAATTTTAAGTAAATTTAGAAACTTCTGTTAATGAAGAACATTTGACGTAACATTTTTCAGAGAGATCATGTCTGTAGAAGGTTCAGTTTTTGATACAAGAAAGTTTCCTTCGGGCTCGGGCGGGCTCGGATTTTGGTCCGAGACAATATCACTCGGGCTCGGACGGCCTCGGTTACAAATTTTCAGGCTCGGGCGGGCCCGGGCTCTCAAAAATGAGCCCGAACTCATCTCTACTTCACATGGGTGAAAGACTAGGGCCGTCTTAGAACGTGATGGGTCCCTCGACACAAACACAGTACTGGGACCTGTCATAAACATTCCCTTTTTTATACTGCCATATCCTGACGACCCCCAAACTCGATGCGAGGTCAAAAACCTGGTGAGAAGGGTCAGGTACGAGTTTAGCAGTCCCTTCATATTTTTTTCAAACGCATGTATCAATACAAAGAGAGAGAAAGAGAGTGTGTGGGCTTTCTGGGAGTCATTAAAGTATTAGCAATATAAACTTAATGGAAATATTAATATTTGGTGTGAAATAGGGGGATCCGGGGGGCCTTTCCCCCGGAAAATTTTCGAAAGTGTAGTCTTAAAAACTTTAAACAATATTTGGTAATGTTAGGGGAGCGTAGGTTCAGGTTTTCTCCTGCTGAAATTTTACAGAAGTGGAAATCCAAAAATCGAATTTTAAATTATCTTCGAGTATATGGTATAAAGAGCGGTTCCGTGGGCTCTCCTCTGAAATTTTTAAAAATATATTAGCTCTGAAAACGCAGTTTTAGAAGATCTTTGGTGATTTTTAGTCGAGATAGATTCCAACGCCATCCAGCAGAAAATTTTCAAATTGAAGTGTTAAAAGCCTTTGTTGGTAAAGACTAGGACACCGGACGTTACTCGAAAATTAAGTTCCAAAAACGAAATTTTTGCTGAGTTTTCGGGAGGCTCACCCCGGAAAATTTTCGAAATTGAAGCACTAAAAACGAGATTTAAAACGTTCTTCATTGATGATGCCGAGAAAGAGGAGGGGACGGGGCACTTTCCCAGAAAACTTTTGATACTGTTAATTTAAAAACACAGTTTTAGACCATCTTTGAGAATGTTAAAAAAATGGGAGAGGTTCGAGTACTCTCCTCCAGCAAATTTTCGAAACTGGATACTCCTTAATGGTATTTTAAGATTGCATATTTTTAAATAATTTTACGGAAAAATATATTTTGTCACTTTTATTCCAAATGTTATAAACAAGGTCGCAGAGAGCAAAAGCGGATCCGGGAAAAAAATGACAAAGGTCAATTTTTTCACACGCCTCCTTCTACACCTTTCATCAGTAGGATATTTTACCTCTGCACGAGTTCAATTCCGAGCCGGTCCCCTATTCTCCAACTAAGCTGACATGTCCTCACGTCGGCCCTTGTTGTACGTTGCATTTAAGAGCAATTGTGAATTGTCATTTATAAATAAAAGCGTTAAAGAGATCAAAAGTATTTTAACTTTTTGCGATCGCTAAGGATTCCCTGTTTTTTTTTTTTTTCTTTTTTTAATTTAGTCATTTATTTTTTATTATACCACTAAAAATATATTGGCAGCCCCAGAACCCGACTAACTAAAAGGGAGGCCCTAGGTCCACATTAATTTGGAGGCCCTCTGAAGACTATGCAGTGTTTGATTTACATTCTTAAAGCACGAATGCACTTTTGGAGGTCTCTTTGTCTGATCACACAATTATGTATAAATCACTTATGTGCATTTATGAAGATTTCCTTTTTGAAGAAGATTTTTTTCCAATTTATAAGTCATAATATTTTTTTTTAAATAAAAATACATACATTTTTCATATTGTTGCAATGCTATGCATAATTCTTTAAAAAATGTGGGGCCCCTTAGGAACATGTTCCTATGGGACCCCAGGGCCTAGGCTTAGTCAGTTTGTGTGGTAATCAGGCCCTGGGCAGCCCCATTTCAGAAATCGCCCCCCCCCCTTATGGTGACGACCCTACCTCCCTCCACCCGCAAGCTTTAGCCCATTTGTAAAGAGGAGCTGAGGCTGTGTTTTGCGAATTTGCTTTATTCTAAACACATCCGCGCAAAACCCACATTTTGCTGTTAGTAGATAGACCCGAAAGACTTTGCTGTTAGTTGATCGGCCCCAAGCATGACCGGCTGTATCCGCCACTGCCACCCTGTAACCATTCATTTACGTCCAAGTGACATATTCTTCCTCTGTGGCTCGTTCGTGATCGTACAATTTGCTGACACGTTTTTCAATGACATAGTGTTAAAGTGAAAGCATTTATTTTTCCTCATGTTGACATTTTATTGCTTCAAAATTAATCACTCCAAAAAAAAAAAAGCACTCTTCCTTTTTGCTTAACTCTGAAACAAAAAGTTGCTAATTTGAATGCAACATCTAAAACGGAAAATAATATTAGAGCTCTGAGTAATATTTAGTGAACTTTTTGGACGGAACTCTTAGACGAGGATATAATTTAGGGTCAATAAATTTACATAGCATTGTGCGAAAAAATTTAGTCGGTCTGAACACTGCAAGTACAACTTCAAAATAGAAATAAAACTGCTCCCTCTTTTAACTCCTCTTTTAACTGCTCCCCCTCAACCAGGTACGTAAGATTTTTCAAACCCCTCCCCCCTATTCTTACGTAAGACTCCATTTAGTTTTTCAAAATGATAAAATAACGAATCTTACATCACTGGAATCGTAATTAAATTCACTATTACTAAATTAAACCTTTTTGAAGCTGGAATCTAGACTGAATGTTTTTCCGACATTTTTTGTATATGATGCGATACTAATTAAAAATAAAACATGCTATGATAATGCGATTCTTTTATTATATTTTACACTATTCATTCTTTGTAAAACAAGCAAAAAACAGCTCCTATTACATTTCTTACGTTCCAGATGCAAATAGAATGTGATCTCTGCCAAACCACTTCCTCTCGCGATTTTTGATATAAAATATCGACTTGGAAAATATTACGTAAGAATGGGATTTGACTCCCCCCCCCCCGAAGTAAGGGAATGTAGAGATTTTTCCAATCCCCCTCCCCCTAGGGACCCTTACGTAATTAATCAATGGCCCCTTTGTTTCACAAATGCCAAATGAATAACTTTCGGATTTTTCCTATATTAATCTATGTATTTTTTATGCTAATGTATGTATGTATGTATGCATTGGGCAGAAAAAAAAAGTGTACGTGAAAACGAATATATCATAGCCTTGAAAAAAAAAATAAAAATAATAATAATTAAAAAAAAACACCCAGCAATAAGATTTTTCGTCATTGTGAATATTGCTCAATTCAATATTTAGCTGTGATTTCGCAAGAAAGAGATGATGAAAATTCATCTACAGCTAAAATCTGTTTCGTTAAGCATGTTATGAAATGCTTGCGTTTTTTATTCGCAGTTGTGTACTATTAACAATTTTTGAGATTAATATCAAAATTTTACCAACTGAGCACAAAAATCCGATTTTGACGACTTATTCTGCATAAAAAATTTATTCATGAAGTTTTCGTTAAAAAAAAAGGTCATAGTCAAAACGACTTTCCTTTGTTGCTTTGACGGATGCTTTTAAAATGACGAATGAAATGGCACTTTTTACGGTAAAAAGGTAAGGGAAAGGGGGCTGACGTCGTGTTCAATCACCTTTTGATAAACATTTTTTTTTTACATTTCATAGAGTTTTATACATAATTTTTCAACAGCTCAACTGTGTTTTGCTCAAAGTAATGTTACAAATTTTTAAAATATTAAACATAAATTTGAATATAATTGAATGCTAAGATGAAAATCTCTCAATGCCTCTTTGTGCTATGGAATGAGTATACATTCGTAACCCATTTCACTTTTCTAAGTAAACCGTTTACTTTTATTCCGAAACATTGCAATAACGTTTTTCTCTCCGAAAATGGGTTCAGTATAACCTCGAAACGTATGTTTGGAACTGAAAATTGAAACCAAACTAAAGTAGCATTATATAACATTTTTCAGGAAAAACGTCTTCAAATCCGGACATTTTCCCCATCCGGACATTAATCCGGACGAGGGCTTTGAAAACTGGATTGTCCGGACGAAATCCGGACGCCTAGTACTTATTTTGCTAAGTAATAAAATATTAGCAGTTAAAGAAGCAACTTTAAGATCATTTATCAATCTTACTAATTATTTGATTACTTCCATAAGTAGGGGAATGTGGGGCAAAGTGAAATAGCGGGACAAAATGAAATGGTGGAATATTTACTCTTCTTTTAGCGCCACTTACCTAGTAATATTTTAACAAAGTAATAACATATGCAGGCTATTCCAGTCAAGTAAAAATTACCTCTGAAAATCAAAGCATGTAATAATACAAGCAATTTTCAAAAATGGGTACTCAAATTGTAATATTTTGTTGTAAGTCAAAAATTATTTTGATATTATCAAATGATAAAGTTCTTCTTCTTAACATTTTAAATATTAATTGAGACCTTTTATGTAATATTCAGTGCAAAATTTATTTAACTAATATTTAGCTTATTTGTATCTTTAATATTTTTCACAAATAGTCAACGGGGCAAAGTGAAATAGTTCATTTCGTTTTCTTATTCAATCATTTACTAAATCACATACGTATTCATTTTATATTCCTTTATTTAATAATTCACGTATTAATTCATTCATTCACTTATTTTCTCATTCATTCATAATTTTATTCACTCATTAATTTTTATAATGTAGTAATTAATTATCTTATTTATTAATTACTTTATTATTTCGTTATCTTCTCATTTATTCAATTTTTTTTTGCTCAAAAATGTTTTTTACAATCGAATAGAAAGTATTTCATTCGAAAAATATTTCACTTTTCACTTTGCCCCCTGAAAAACAAAAGTAAAGATTTTACGGTGTTTTTTAAGACACAATTTTACTGCCAAAAATATTTTTAAAAAATGTTTCAATGCAAGTTTTACCATAAAATACAATGTTCTTTCTTTGTGTATAGTAATTTTCAAAACAAATTTTCAATTTGATCATTTTGAAAACGCTCAGTCATCTTAACCATTTCACTTTGCCCCGCATTCCCCTACACATGATTTTTTCTGAGGATATAAAGCTATTGCGCCCGTTCACTTCAAGAAACGTTTTTCTCGCTAAAAAAAAAGGAAATAGTCACCTGAAGCAAAGTTTCTGACGCAATCGTGGTCTAAGCGTAACATCTCATCCTCTGTTTAATTTCTGAATCGTGTTACGTTGAGCTTTTATTGTATCAGTAGTTGTGTGGGACATCAGATCGCACTTGACAAGAACCATTAACTGAAGATAAGAGATAGAAGAAACTGGGTTAAAAAGCAGAAGTGATTTGACCGAGGTCAATCTTTTTAATCCACCGCCTACGAGTTGTTTCAACAAGCGATCATGACAAGTGGAATGTATGTTGATCGTCTGCGGATTATTGTACCAAGCTGCCTCTCAACAATAAATAAACGAAACTAATAAATTAAATTGGAAAAAAAAATCTTTTTTATTTTGACATATTGAATTCAAATTATTGCGATGGGACCTTACTTGTTGGGTTTCTTATTTGATGGAATGGAATGGAAATGGCCAAAAAATTTGCTCCCGTCATATTTTGACGGTTGATAATCCAGAATAGGTAAGAAGAGGCATATCCATTTAAAAAAAAATAAATAAATAAATTTAAAAAAAAAAAGGTCATTAAGATGCAGTTGTTAAGATGAAGATTTTATGACCGATATTCACCAGTACACTTAACTTAAAGATTATTTACAGTGTATTATGACGTTATGTACTTTATTTATCAATCTTCCTAAAAAAAATATGAATAAAATCAACTGCAGACGATTTGTAACTAACGACGAAAATTTCACTCTCAAAATAAATATGAAAAAAAAAAAAACCGTCGTCATGAAAATATCTGAAAAATCAGAGCAACATCAACTTTAGTCAAGTGAGGATAATAAGCAATTTGTGATTGCTCAATAAATAAAATCGATACTTTGATATCAAGCAGCACTAACTACATATTCAAGGGAAGGGTAAAACTGCAGTCTCTAGATACTTCAAAAAGCTGTTTTTTGTGGGTAAAACTGCTTTTCATTGACTTATTTTGATCTAACTTTCGTCCTGATTGAATAAAATGAAGAAATTCCTAAATCGGTCTTCTCAGCAAAGACTATATATTTGTACGAAAGCAATATTTACAGGAATATTTTGTTTCTCCTAAAGATTGTAACTGGCACAGAAAACCAATTTCGGCAACGTTGTTTGGCTTCTTGCTGTTTAGTCTTTGGAGGCTTTGGGAGGGGGGAGGGATTTCTTGGCGGTACTTTCATCAAGAGGTGTATGTGTGCTAGTCCAGCGTTTCTCAGCCTTTTTTTTTTTTTGAGCAATCACGATTGCTTATTGCTTTCATTTGACTGTTTTGATGTCCTATGATTTTATTCCCCCCCTCCCCCCCGCCACCCTCTGCAGCGCTACCGTCGACCGGCTCCTCACGATGCTGCTCCTATAGCGAAAACCGTCTCCAGGTTGCATCCATATCCTATACACACGCGCACGCACACACACACACACATGCACACACGCATACATACAGACACATACACATACACACACAAACACATATGCATACACACAACTACCCTCACATTCATGCCTGCACACAGACACAAACACATATGCCTACACACACATACGCATACCCCGCCCCCAAGCACACAAACACTCATACACACAACTACCCACACACTCAAGCCTGCACACAGACACAAACACATATGCCTACACACACATACACATTCCCCCCCCCCTACCACAAACACTCATACACACAATCACCCGCACACTCATACCTGCACACAGACACAAACACACACGCCTACAGATACGCACACACTGGTGATTGCGAAAAACATAATTTGAATTCCAAATGTCAAAATTCAAATTAATTATTATTATCATTATTATTATTTTTTTTTTTTTTTTTGCCCACGGACCGGTAAAAATTTTAAACCACTCGCAGACAGGTAAGAGTTTTCTTCTTCACAACAAATAAATAAATAAATAAATAAGTAAATGAAAAATAATATGAAGGAACTGTTACACAAGTTAATTATGAGATTTCAAATATGATTTACTTGCAATAATAATTCAATACAAAGATAATAATATTCAATAAATACTACCTCAACAGACAGCCGAAACTATACAGAAGTGATTTTTTTCCCATTCTCGTTTTAAAATATATAATGTTCTGTATGGTGTACATTGTATAATAACTAACTGTTCATGGCATACAGCGTTTCGCAATGTTTTTGGCAACTTGACGATTTAATAAATCGACGATTGAAACAAGTATACGATGGCCTATAAAATTTATTATAGAAGTATAGTTATACGTTGCCAGGATCAGCTAGAGGGGGGGGGGGGAGCCTTTAGGGGATCCGTACTTCAGGGTCCTTAGTTTTAGAACATACTGCCAATCCTATTATGGTATTTTATTCAGGGCCTGATTGAGGATTCCTTTGTCAATCAGACGACCTGATTAACAAACGGTCCTTCATACCCGTGCATCTGGGTATCATAATTTTAGGTTCACCAAAATAGTACTAATTTCTTTCATTCTCTGTCTCCCCTCTCTTTTTAGCACAATTCAAATTATAAAAATTTAACAACAGGATTCTTCATTAACCCCTTTCTTTCATTTTTTAGCCTTTTATTACAGTAGAGAACCAATTATCCGGGAAGTTCGGGACCATAGCTATCCCGGATATCTGAATTTCCCGGTTTTCTGGATTGCTAAAAAGAGCTTTTGGCCGATTGTTTACAAAACTTAAATTACTATAATAAATAGTAATACCTATCAAAATAAGAAGAAAACAGTTCAGAAATGCTTATCAATATCGAAACATTAAAAACTACTAGTGAGAGAATAATTTAAACACCAAAAACCTTAAGTTTAATAAGACCTGAGACCCTCATACTCATTTTGAAAAGGAAAGAAAAACACCAAATTTCGATGTTTTAAAATGAAAGAGAATGAAGGGAAGGGCAAGAAACAAGTTTTTGAACTTAAATGTGCGATTCTTCTACGATAGTGTAAGAGAGAATTTTTGTTTTCATGAATACGTTTTTTTTTTCTTCACTTTATTGTAAAGGTTTGGCGTTAGCGATTATTGATAACTATTGCTTTTGCATTAAGTTAATACCAATTGAAATTTAATTTGTGAGTTCCTGCAGTCTTTTTACAGTCTTGCGTTTAACGATTTCTAGATTCCATCATCAACTATCCGGAAAATTCCAGAATCGCGGCGTTTCACGCGCTTTTGCGACGTCACTTCCGCTCTAAACGGTTTTAATTAAAGGCCATTCAATAAAATATTGCATTATAATGTGACAATATTCATTTCTTTAGTTTTCAGTTGGAATAAAACACAAAAATTTCAGACTTACGTGAGTACTTTTTAGTTCAAGAAAATATTCCGGAAATTTTCCCCTGCGTTAAAGACAACCCTTTGAAGTTCATTTTTGTAAACATTTTCCCGAGTTATAGATGTGTCATATGGTATTTATTAAAAAACTGCTCATTTTCTTTTAGATATTTCGAAAAAAATGCTTAGTTTTTCAAAAATTGCCGAAAATGCGTTTTTTTAAAAAATGGTGCGAAAATCGGCAAACGGTTGCCGGTTTTCTGGTTTCCCGGTTTTTTGGTTCCCGGATAAAAGGTTCTGTACTGTATATCCATTTCCATTAAATTATTCCTATGATTTTGATTAGCGTGCGTGTTTGACTACTTTGAGACAGTAAATGTGCATGTCAGCTTACGAATAAGGGTAGGGGGGGGGAGTGCACCAATTTGTACCAGGATTTGTGTACAATATTTAGGCATAATTGTTTGATTGATTTTCTACAACAAAACAATTGTTTCCATTTTTGTGTAAACAGGATACCATTTTTTAGCAGGAGTTTGGAATTTCTTTGGCTTGATAGGACTAGAAGTTGGCAATGTCGTTCTTTTTAATGATCCGTTCATCAGAGGATCGTTCATGTTTTTGACCCGCACATCTGAACTCGTTCGTTTGAACGATTCTGTTCTTTAAAAAAAAAAAAATGCATGTGTTATCTCTACGAGACCTACTGATATACATTGAAAATGTTTCATTGGTTTCGTTATATTTATTTAAGGAAAAGCAGCGAAAACTACCTAATAGAAAATATACCAATAAAAACTTAATCAAGAAATATTTCATTTAGGTTTAGATGTATGAAGCAATAATCATAGTTAATTTTGTAAGCTATAATACGGTATTCGAGTGCGAAGACATGTTTTCCCAAAAGTCATAGCTTCAATTCCTACTGGGACAAACTAAATAATTACTTTTTATTCAATGAAAACATAATTAAATTGACATGACGTCGAAACATTTGCAATATTAATCTTTAACAATATAAAAAATAATCAATTACCATCCTCGGAGAAAATAAAGCAAAACATGATTTTGAGTGTATAAAATGAAAGTAACACTAAAAGATATGCATTTAAAAAAATTAATTGGGAAATAAAATGACAGAGAGAGAGAGAGAGAAAAAACTCAATAAAATAAACATCATCGTTCAAAAGAACGGCCGTTCATTTTATAAGAGATCGTACTGCATCATTGATTTTAAGGAGTCGTTCTTTTAAACTCGTTTGTTCATGAACGACACATCCCTAGATCGGACCCAAAAGTAATATATGCACAGTTTTTCAAAAAGCTTTAGCTTTCACATTTACTTACGCGAATTACGTATTTCGATGCGTTACAGTTGAAAGTTTAAGTTTAGCTTTTAACGAAATTCTCTTATTTAAACGTGAGAAAGAAAAACCAAGCATTAAGAAATGAGTATAGGTTCTTAAACTTAGTTTTTTGCAAACCAATTGGTAAAACATCCAGCAGATGACGAGTCACGTTCTTTGCTATCGTAATGGCTGTTCCAACTTTTATTTATACCAACTCCTCCAGGTGCTAGATTTGACCTTAATCAAAGTTAAATTTATTTCTTTTCAGTTAAACCTGTATTATTCCGAAATGAAATTTACTCGAAACCTTTCATTACGAAGAAGAGTAATTTATTTTCAAGTCAAGTTTGAAATGCAATCATCGTTCTCTTTCAACGCGGGGAAGTAAATTATATGTTTTCAAGAAGTCATTCCAGTTCCTTAAAATTATTTCCGAGAAATTGCGAATTCAAAGCTCTAGAAACAAAAGCTAAGAATGGAATGGGCTCCATTGCAATTATACACAAAAATGAGTCTTGACGCTGATGTTTTGTATTTTTAAATCTACGTGGAGAATATTTTCGGCAACGTTTAAAGTTACCGAAAAAGAACAAGATTTAGTTGATAGTTTTCATAATTACAATGTTGAAAGTAATATGAAAGGAATTTGTAAAGGTGTAGAAAGTTCATAATTATGCCTTGGGAAATTTAAATAACTACAATTATTATTAAATAATTTTCTCGAAAGTTGATCGAAGAAGGAAAAAATATATATAATAAAGTTTGCAAAGTGAAATTTCTGCCTTATGGCACACTTTTCTTTAGTTTTCCAATTTCGTTTTTGGACATATTGCTGCTTTCGTATCTGGAAATTTTTTATTCGGTCTTTCTTCTTCTTTTTTTTTGTTTGAAAATAAATCTGGACTGAATGCGAAAAGCTGATTGTTTATCCAAAAATGTTTTTTCAAAACTATTAAAGTAACTAGAAAATCGCCCGTTAAGATATGACGGGTGAAAATTGCTTCTACATTTGAACGAAGAAATTGCCTGTTTGGTAATAGATTTTGATAGTTGAAATTTTAACCCGAAGTCCAGTGGATTAACCCCAAACTCCAATAGATAGCGTTAATTGTTGATCACTTTTTCGTTTCTTAATTTCCCTGAAATGACAGTCCTACCAGTAAAACAGTTAAGTTACCGGATCCGGTTCAGCCTTGTCACAATAAAGCATTTCCCTGCATGTTAAACATTACCGAAACATATTATCAAATTATTATGCCATGGCGCGAGTTGATGACGTCAGGAGCGTTACTCGATCATTGACTATTATATATGAGGATTTAAATTTTGTTGGAAAAAAAATACGCATAAACCCACGCATAGGTGCTGGTGGTCATTTCCCCCAATTCCTTATGTTTGTCCTGACCGTTACCCCAATCCGTTATCCTAACGTTCCCAAATCCATTATGTTTGTTTTTGGAGTAGTCTAGAGAGACCATTCTATGACAAAAAAAAAAAAAAAGGCACTAGATCTTACACCAATATGTGACAGCTCTGTATTTCATTTCAAAACGTGAAAAGAAAAAAAAAGGAAAAGAAGCACACACGCACATATCCAAGCTCCATTCAACGGATGAGTGCGCTCGACCATTTTTAATTTTTTTGAAACTCATATCCCAAAAAGATGCATATGAATGATGTTCAAAACCACTTTTATTTTTTCTCTAACCTTGACCCTTGATTTTTTAGGGGTCATCAAAAGTGATTTTCACAGTCAAAAATGGGACTTTTAGACCTTTGCATTTTGACCAAAATCTATTTGAATTACATTTATGGCAGTTAATTTTACGCTTTGATGTTAAAGTGCATAAGATGATCGTCTTACATACTGAGTTACGTGGCTGTATCTTAATAATTAAAATAATGGCAACAGGTTAAAGTTCAAGGTCAAATGTAAAATTTTTACTCATTTTAAAGGGGGATAACTCGCGTAGGGCACGAAGCACAAAATGAAATACGGCAAAAACTAATCACTGGAACCATGCTAATAAGAATATGTAACTGTTGCTGTGTGTTTGCTTACCCTATATTGGTTACATCTCCTCAAAGATCAGAAAAATGACAAAAAATGACATTTTTAGATCCCTGTAAACCAAAAGGGGATGGAATTAAAAATAAAACTTCTTGGCCAATTGAATATTCCATTCAAGTACTATACATGTTATATATATTGTTTTGTGTATTTGGTTTGTAAAAAAGATACAGGTCTTTGAAATTGAGCAATTTTGCTAGTTAATTTACGCACTAAAACAGAAATAAAAAGTGTGAAAACTTCATTGCACTTTCTTAAATGGCCTATATAATATATTATACTGAAAAAACATATTTTAAGTATTAAAAAAAACTATTTTAATTTGATAACTCAGAAGTATTTGGACATGAATGAGTAGTTCATACTTGATTGACAGCTTAAGCAGTTAATTTATAGACTATCTACACACACAAATTTTTAATACACACAAACATATGCTCTGTACATTAACGTATCTAAATTGCCTTAAACATATGCAAAAACATTATATATACAAAATTTAAATTTTAAAAAGTGCGTTTTTTATTTCCTGTTTGAGTGTAGTTTTGAAAAAATGAACTCACCTAGTAGTCCTATAGTTGTAATGGTGACTCAAGTGTATGGCGTTTTGGAATGCTTTACCAAGGCACATTCATAATTTGATACTTTGAAAATGTACTAGGAGAGAGACAATGACAGGGGTTCTAAATTTAGTGATCAACACAAGCTATGTAATAACATTTTTGACAAAAATGGGCATTTTCTTTTAATAATCTTTTTAGTAACACACTATTCTTCATACCTATTGCTAGGGGACAATAATTTTACAGTGATAATATTTAAATACGGTGGCATAAAGCAGTAATTAAATGTTGTATTGGGAATTTTATTTGCAGAGTCAAACCTTTCTTGCAGCATTTTTTCAGCTAGTTTAATATACTGAATGCTCACAAGGATACATGCAATGTTTAGTAGCAAAAATGCAGAAAGTATACATTTCTGTAGGAATTAAAATGTGACTTCTAGTAGTTCTTTCCAAGCTAGTCTTAGTAGTATCAATTCTTTTTACGGTTCTTCTGATTCTGTTACAATGTCCATTACCGTGTGATATTGCATAGAAATGCCATTCAGCTCTCAAGTTGACATCCGTTTCGTGATTAAGTAAATTCTGAAAGTTCTTTCTATTCTTGTTGTGTATTTGAGTAAAGTATTTCAGTACACCACATGCTGTGTCACCACCAGAACTATAGTACTATTGTGTGAGTTCATTTTCTTAAAATTACACTGAAGCAAGAAATGAAAAACGAACCTTTTTCCCCCTTTCAACTATGTAGATAATGCTTTTGCACGCGTTTAGGCAAGTTACATAAGTTAATGTACAGAGCGTATGCTTGTATGTATTGAAAATTTGTGTGAATAGATAGTCTATAAATTAACTACTTAAGCTGTCAATCATGTATGAACTACTCATTTATGTCCAAATATTTCTAAGTTATCAAATTAAAAAAATTATTTTTATGCTTAAAATATCTTTTTCCAGTATAATATATTACATAGAGCACACTATACATAATTTAAGAAAGCGCAATGAAGTTTTCACACTTTTCATTTCTGTTTTAGTGTGTGAATTAACTAGCAAAATTGCTCAATTTCAAAGACCTGTATCTTTTTTAAAAACCAAATACACAAAACAATATATATAACATGTATAGTACTTGAATGGAATATTCAATTGGCCAAGAAATTTCATTTTTAATTCCATCCCCTTTTGGTTTACAGGGGTCTAAAAATGTCATTTTTCTCAATTTTCTGATCTTTGAGGAGCTGTAATTTATAAAGGGTAAACAAACACACAGTTACAGCTATATTTTCTCATTAGTGTGACTCCAGTGATTAGTTTTTGCCATATTTCACTTTGTGTTTTTATCCCCTAAGCGAGTTATGACCCTTTGAAATGAATAAAAATTTTACATTTGACCTTGAACTTTTGTCTGCTGCCATTATTTTAATTATTAAGTTACAGCTACATAACTCAGTGTGTGAGACTACTACCTTATGTACTTTAACATTAAAATGTAAAATGTTCTGCCATGATTGTTATTCAATTAGATTTGGGCCAAAATGCAAAGGTCTAAAAGTCCCATTTTTGACTACGAAAATGACTTTTGATGACCCCTAAAAAATCAAGGGTTAAGGTTAGAGAAAAAATAAAAGTGTTTTTAAACATCATTCATATGCATCGTTTTTGGGATATGAGTTTCAAAAAAAATAAAAATGGTCGAGAGCACTCATCCGTTGAATCGATATGGAATGACCCAAATGTATGTGTAATATTTAAGCTTTTTTTTTTCCCCCCTTCTTTCAATGCATTTCTTGATGCAAACTATGGAACTGTCACACGTGTTCTAATTTTCTATGGAATGGCCCATTATCTGTTTCCTTTCGAAAATAACACTAAAAAATAGTTTGCAAGAAAGTGAAGTATATAGTATATACTTAAAACATTTGCAACAATAGATTCGGAGGATATATTGCTAGAATTGAGAAGTCTAAAGCTGAAATCCAAAAGTGTGTCTCACACGTGACAGGTTAACTTCATTAAGAAAATGACAGTTAAAAAGGAAGTTTAAAAAAAATGCTTAGCAAATCACCAAAGTAAAGTATTTTCTCTTGATCAACAAATTTTGAACTTTCAGCACTTACTAATTTGTAAGCGCATAAAAATGCAAGGACAAATTTGTCGAAATTATCCCACTCATGACAGTGGTATCATCCAAAGTTTGTGTAAATAAACATCTGGATTTTGTTCCTAAAACCGTCGTCTAACAGATAAAACAAATATTTAAATTTTTGAATCATTATCAATTTTCTAAAATAGTTTAGAATGAGTTTTTCTTTCTTAAGAAGAAGGAAAAACTCATGGTAAAAAATTTTAGAACATAGATAATATTTTAAATATTTGTTTTAATTAAAGATGTGTCAGGTTTAGGACACTAATTATGAATTTTATTATTGCCAATTTCAATGCTTTCACTAGTTTATCGTCATGACATTTTCAAGATACAGTTTTGAGAATCGTAGTTTTTCTATGAACTGCTAGTTCACTTTAGAAAAAAAAAAAAAAAAAAACTGCCCGTTTACTAGAAAATATCTTGAAAATTGTGATTCCTTCAACTTTTCTAGCAACGGTACAACTCCTTCTTCAATAATGTTACTCGAGAAAATACTGCAGCTTTTCGAAGTAGGGAAATGTGGGGCAAAGTGAAATGATGGAATATTTACTGTTTTTAGTGTCTGCTATCTGGTAATATTTTAATTATGAAGTTACTCATGTAGGCTATTCAAGTCAGGAAAAAGTTACAACTGAAGATCAAAGCACATAATACTAGCAATTTTCAAAAATGCATACTCATACTGTAATATTTTGTTGTAATTTGAAAATTTATTTTTTTACGAAAGATGATAAAGTTCTTGTTATTATATTAACTGAGACCTATTAATATTCGGTGCATTATTGATTTCAGTATAAAGTTATTTTCTTTTAAATATTTTATATTATTAGTCAAGAGCATGTGGGGAAAATGGATGGGGCAAAGCTCATTTTTTATTAAATCACTTACATATTAATTATTTAATTAATTTATTTATATTCCTTCAGTTAATAATTTACGTATTTATTCATTCATTTATTCCCTTATTCATCCTTTATTTCATTCTCTCATTTATTTTTTCCACAAACTAATTAACTAATTAATAAATTCGTTTATTGTGTTATTCTTTTATTTAGTCATTCATTTGATGAAAAATATTTTTGATAATCAAATAAAAATATTTAATTAGAACAATATTTTATTTTTCACTTTGCCCCATTAAAAAAGTGTAATCTCTCCCCCCCCCCCTCCTTTTTTTTTTGAAGGTACAAATTAACAACCAAAAAAAAAATTTTTTTTTTCAAGGCAAGTTTTATCGTAAAATATTGTTCTTTCTTTATGATCTGCAATTTTTTCAAAACAAATTTTCAATTTTTTTTATTCTCATAAACGTACGTTATCTTAAGTATTTCACCCTGCCTTATTTTCCCTTGACGTCTTTTTCTTAAGGCTCTTCTAAACCTCTCCGTAAAATCTGACACGGCGAAATCACGAAATCTGTGGCAACACAGAGGGTGTTTCTGGGAGGGTCTAACTCGATTTTTTTTGCACTGCTAATTGGTCAGATTTCATGATGGACAGCGTCAATCACTGAGTACGTGAATGGACTGCCATAAATCTAAGCTGTGCCCGAAGGTACTGTCTTTGCGATCGGACGAGGGCAGAGAGAGCTGCTGAAGATTCGAAGGATCCTGTTCCAAAACATGTTTCCCACCCGGCCTGTTTCCCCTCCGTAAATCAGGAAACATGTGTTTTCGTTTCAAAGTGTTTCTAGAGCTGACTGCTTACGATTTCCGAGAATTTAGTATTCAGCGAAAGGAATAGCAGGGAAAGCTGTCTGAGTTTTCCACTCAAGTTCTCCCGCCAAAGGGTGACAGAAGAAAAGAAGAAAGACCATGTGTCAGAAAATTAACTTATTCTGCAAACTATAAAATTTGCAGAATGCGTAGAAAATAGAATTGAGAAATGAAGGCAGAAAAAAAAGAGAGAAAAGAAAAGTTATAATATAAATTCAAGTGCTTTATTAATCATCTAAATTTCAATATTGAACATGGTGCGCACAAATGATGAACAAAATTTTTAAAAATCGAATTTCCGAAACTACTGCACATATCACAATAAGTGATACTTGAGAATAAATAGGAACATTCTAAGGTTTTTTTTCCCTTTTCAGTTACAAACAGGGGCGGAGGGCGGGAACAGAAATTAACGTTGCGAGGGGGGAGGGGGATGTATAATAGTCATTGAGATAAAAGGCGCAATTTCAAGAACTATCACTAACAAAAACAAAAACATATTCCACTATAAATATGGATGCTATTCTCAGACATTAGTCATTCGCCCTGAATAAAATTTTATCAGTTCCACAATGCTACAAGTTAGAAATAAATTCCCGTTCCTTGAATCTATTTTTTCATATCAACTGATGTATTTGACTGTACTCGGGTTTTCAACGCAACATTTCAATCCGAAGAAAGGAGCAAGTAATAAAAACTACCTAATAACATAACATAAAATCAAGTTACATGATATAAAGTGGAAACAATAGATCGCAGTCCGACGGAAAAGGTATTTCTACTTCTTTCATTCGATTTAAAACTGCTCAGGGTTTGAATTTTTTAATGCAGTAATGAAAATAATTCAGATCAATATCATTAAGTACAATAATGGACACCTTGAGAACAAAAATTAACATTACACATAAACGGTGAACTGTGCACTGGAAAATTGTTAAAAGCCATTTTATAACTGCCGAGCACAGACCAGGCATTAAAAAAAAAAAGGTTCAAAAGGTTCGCGTACATTCAAGGAGGATATGACAAAAATTCTAATTTTATCAACCCAGTATGTCGAAGGGAAACATGTTAGGAAATATTTTTTTATCATTTCATTGAACAAAAGAACCTTTCAGTAATTCATGCATTAGAGACGTACCGAGTAGCACTTTGGTCGAGTATCGAGTTCCAAGTTCCAATTATGTTTTAAGAAGAACCACCGGCACACACGTGACGAATTTTGAACTCAGTGGTCAGTGGAAGAGTAGTATATACCTCCATGTCCACACACACACACAAATAATAGTTTTAAAAACAAAATTCCAGACGAAATTTAATTGCGCATTATTGAAAAGATTTGTTTCTGTCAATAATTTTGACAAATAAGTTTTTTTTTTAATTAAAAATAAACAAATACATAAAAGGTAGTGTTAATCAAGTTGGAATTAAAACAAATTATATCAATCCATACTTCTAGTCCGCCAAACGTAAATAATGTTTAAAAGCAAGTGAAACAACGTTAACACACTCTCAGAAATGGACTTTCATATTCGACGAAATTTTCTTCGTTTCTGACGAAATCGCTTCCAGGGATATGCTCCGAGCGAACATTTCGTCAAATTGAGGAAACTGCTTTCGTCTCTGGTTTGAAGATGCGAATTTCGTCAAATGTAACGAAATATTTCTTCATTCTAGTTTCGTCAAATCGACAATCATTTTCGTAGTTTTGAGAGTATTAGTTTCGTCAAATTAATTTCGTCATATTATGAGTATGTTAATTTCGTAATTTTTTGAGTTTATTTTTTATTTTAATTTTTCTTTTTTGAGCTGATTAGTTTTTTCTTTTTTTTTTTTTTTGACAATACTGACGAACCTCGTTAATTCGAACACGCTTAAAAAGAATTACTTCTAAAGCGGACTTTTTTGTATTCTCTGTCCCATTGTTTTTGTTTTTCGAATAAGACGAATTCTGTTAAGAATAATCGATTTTAATGATCCATTAAAGTTCGTTTTAACGAGGTTCGACTGTATCTTATAAGATTTAGTCAAATCTTCACTTCAGAATCTTACCACCATAATTTCCCACTTTGATGCGCATAGTCACACTCACAGGCCCGTCATTTACGGGGGGGTTGACATTCCCCCCCCCCCTTGATTTTTGAACATTTATTCTTTACGTACGAAAGGCCGTGGTTTTAGTTGGTTCTCTATAAAAATTTTGAAGAGTGTACACCTTTTTCCACAATTGGAAAAAAAAATCGAAATGACTGGCCTGCACTCCCCCTCTCCGCCTAAAGCAAAAGGCAAGTATTTGTTGAAAAAAGAGACACTTAAAAGATGTTAAAAAAAATTTTATTAATGTAAAAATACAAGCAGACAATTTCTTTAAAATGTAAAAATAATTATTGCAAATTCAAGTTAAAGAACAATGAAATGATGTCTGGGAATTAGGGCTTTACGATGCATCGATGCATCGTAAAGCCCTAAAATTAAAATTGGAACGGTTTGGTTCTTTTTTTGGCGTTCCAAAAACCACCTACGTTCCTACTCGGGTGCCCAAGTACCTCCCTGCCGTGTGTGTGTGTAACGGAAACAAACTGTTGATTATATATAACTAGCGACGATTATTCATAATTTTCAATAGACTTGGTAAATATGATACATTATGTAATGTTTATCAAATTTACTAGTTTATTCACATAATTTCCTATTCGTGGATAATGCAATAAATTAGGATTATTTGTGGAGTAATGAGATCTTAATTGCAAAAACTGAACATTTTCAAGCAACACCAGAAAACTCAATCGTCTAAAAAAAGAAAAATGTCTCGGTTGCAATTAAAATTTCTAATAATATTTCAATTAAAAAACTGAAATGTGCCTTTTTTTTGTACATTACTTTCATTTCTTGCCGTGGAAAATGTATATTAGATAATAGTTTTAATTCTATAAAAAAAAAGTTTATATTATTAACTATTTAATGTTTACCTAAACAAAACGGAACTTCAAATTTAATTACATATTTAGAATTCTATATAATGTCAAAGTCTTGAAAATTAAAGATCTGAAAGTAAATGCATAACACACAAAGCCTCGATATCAAAAAGCAAACCAAGCCAATATTCTAAAGAAAAACATTTTCTTGTAAGATAACCTATTCAGACTCATTCTGCTGTGACTTTCCGAATTATTAGCAACTTTTTTACTAAACTTCATTTTCAAAGGCATCGTTGTGTGTGATATATCTGATCCTTCTAGAAAGAGACGATTATTTTTAATTAATATTGCTAGTTCAGGAACATTGTCAAGCAAAATATTTTTTCTATACAAACTGACCTGATTTTTAGAAAAGCTATGGACTTTTATTGTATTCACCACTACGAGTCAAGAAATATATTTGATAAATATTAAATAGTAGTCATACCCACACGGCTTTGCTTGTAGTAGAAAATTAAAAGGTCTTATGGTTCGCCTGTATAATTACAAAAAATGTATGGTGAATTTTTCGCCTATTGGCTTACCATATTACGGTTCCACGTTATGATAACTTGGTAATTTACTCGTCCGTCGTATGATAATTTTGCTCGGGAAAGTGTTCTTAAAATTGGAGTAGAAAAAGAACAAAATCGAATTTTCGAAAAATTGCTTCGAGATGCACACCCCACGCTACAAACTAACTTTGTGCCGAATTTCCTGAAAATCGGCCGAACGGTCAAGGCACTATGCGCGTCACGGGAACCGGACATAACGTCCAGATCCATAACGTCCACGGACATAACATCCATGACCAAAACGTCCAACGGACAAAACATCCGAGGGACAAAACGTCCGACGGACATAACGTCACAGAGATCCAGACAACCAGACATCCTCCAGACATCCAGACAGACTTCAGCTTTATTATAACAAAGACTATTTCCCAACTTTAGTGGCAATGGGGTTGATTCCAAAATTAAAAGTTTTTTTTTTTTCCCTGAAAGAGCATGCTTAAAAACATTCGCAACTCCAATAAACTATAGGGGGCGCTGCAATCACTGTCTAATAGTGGATGTAAAAGGTAGAACAAACAGATGCCGTAACTTATAACCTGCTTTGACGGTGAATGACAGTAATTTTTGATCGTGTTTGTGGGAAGCTTTCATTTCTATTCTTCTGAAATTACATTACACAACAAACTGTCTGAAGCCTGTAATTTACCCAAAGAAAACACGTGGCATGGAATGTTTTACCTTTTTCTTTAATATTGTTAATCACCGCAAGGTAGCGTATTCGAGCTCTGGAGTTGCAAATAGAATCTGACCATTCTTTAAATAATTTGACTAAGTTTAATAATTTTAAAAATTTATTTTAATCGGTACGCTTTTATTATGTACGCTTCTGCCGATGACATCACAAATGATGAAATACCATTCGCTGTTGCCATTCGTAGAGCGTAATATTTAATTCGCATCTTTACTCAAGTGTAATGGCAACGATATGGTTGATAGCAAACGTAGAGCGCAATATTTAATTCGCTTCTTGAATACAATAACGTGAAAACGCAATACACAGATGCGCTTAAGTACATCATTTGTGACGTCATAAAGACCACGTCTTATTTTCAAAATCGGACATGTTAAAAAATAAGCATCTGGAAATGAAAGTTTTTTCTCGCTTCATGTTTTTTTTTTTTTTTTTTTGCTTATTCTATCAATTTCAGTGACTAAAAATAGTACTTCTGACTGAAGGAAACAACCCCATTTTGAATAATCTCTGGGGAATATGTATAATCGCCAGATTAATCTCATTCTACTGCACATACACTCAGGAGTGGGAAATTTCATGATTTACTCGCCACTTTTCCCCTAATGTAGCTAGTGTATTTTAAGTTATATTTTTGCAAATTTCACATCGAGATATAAATCGCAATCACTGTACTTGGCTATATATTTTTTAAATTAATAATTTAATAAAGAAATACATAAATAAAAATGGCATTTCGAATTTTTTTCCCATTATAAGATGCGGTAATTTTCACTGATTTTTCAAACAAAATAACTTCTACATTTAAACGGGGGTACTTATATTAAAACAGCATTGAAAAATATATCACCTAAATAATTTCAAAAACTTATCGAATAGAACTCGAAAGAAGAAAAAAACTTCTTTTTAGAACGAGTTTCGTCGATGTCACAGAAATACAAGACCAACACACAAAACGACAAAGAATGAATGGTCATTAGTAGGGATTCAGTAATTTATTGCCTGCCATTGAGGCAAAGCGGAGGAGCGGAGAAGCAGAAGACAAGACCCCAAGACCCTGAAGACCCTGGGGGAGAAGAGAAAGTGGCCCCTCAAAGTGGGAGGAAATGGGTGTGGTCTGGTGAAAGGCGTGTTTTTCGCAGTTTCTCACAATTTTTCGAAAACAAGGCTTTACTCCGTGGAGAATATCAATAGAACAAATTGTCTCAGAAACAAACTCAAAATATGTTTTTAAAGAGAAATGTTCAATCTTTTGCGCTCCTTTTTCAGTTTTTCCATATCATTTTTCAAACGTGTTAAAATAGTCGTTTAAAGTTTTAAAATGCTATTAAAAAAATTTCAAAATAATTACAGAAAAAATAAAAAAGCGCATATCTAGTTCTGTGTCATAGCCATCGTTTAAAACAAACCGCATGAAAATATTCCAGTAATTTCTCGTGTTATGCTTTGTATAGGTAGCAGATTTTCCCGTAGAGAAAGCATTAGCGTCGAAAACCAAGATGGACGGTATAGAAGAGCCTTAAGGCTCTTCTATACCGTCCATCTTGGTTTTCGACGCTAATGCTTTCTCTACGGGAAAATCTGCTACCTATACAAAGCATAACACGAGAAATTACTGGAATATTTTCATGCGGTTTGTTTTAAACGATGGCTATGACTTAGAACTAGAGATGCTCTTTTTTATTTTTTCTGTAGTTATTTTGAAATTTTTTTAATAACATTTTAAAACTTTAAACGACTATTTTCACACGTTTGAAAAATGATATGGAAAAACGGAAAAAGGAGCGCAAGAGATTGAACATTTCTCTTTAAAAACATATTTTGAGTTTGTTTCTGAGACAATTTGTTCTATTGATATTCTCCACGGAGTAAAGCCTTATTTTCGAAAAATTGAGAAAAACTGCGAAAAACACGCCTTCCACCAGACCACACCCATTTCCCCCCACACCCCACTTTGAGGGACCACTTTCTCTTCTCCCCCAGGGTCTTTGGCTGCTTCTCCGCTTTTCCCCTCTGCCTCGCCACAGGTCTCGCCAGGCAATAAACTGGATCCCTACTAATGACCATTCATTCTTTGTCGTTTTTTCTGTTGGTCTTGTATCTATGTGACTCGACGGTGACATCCGTTCTAAAAAGAAAACGCATTTTTTTTTTCTTTTTTCGAGTTCCTCGATAAGTTTTTGAAATTATTTAGGTGATATATTTTTCAATGCTGTTTTAATATAAGTACACCGTTTGAGTGTAGAAGTTATTTTGTTTAAAGAATCTGTGTAAATTACTGCATCTTATAATGGGAAAAAATGTGAGTCTTCTCGTTTGAAGAAACATATACATATTTCAAGAATTGTCATTGCTTGAACTTTTGTCTTAATCATTTGCGCATAACCAAGATCAAAGAGCTCTACTCAGGTCCGCGCCAAGCCTGATCAACGCCGTTGTGCAAATGTCTTTTGAGCGCCTTTATGCAGTGGCGTTCGGCGAAAATATAGTTAACAGCTGGATTGACGTTTTGTAGACCAATATGACGTAGAAAAAAATACGTTTGTCATTTAATTGATTTTGAAAAAAAATGTGTATTTAATTCTGGATTACAGTGCACGTGTGTGATTACAGTTTCACTTCATATCTCGAACTTATTTCGAGTTCAGTAGCTCCTCTGATATGCTAATGCGTTTAGGAAAAAGAAAATATTTTAAATATTAACAATTCTAAAATACGGAAGGCATTGAATATGATATCTAAAACAAATACATTGTCCAAAGCTCTTTTTCTGACACACAAATAGTTTTAAAAAAAGGAGGGGGAGAGGAATCGGGTAATTATGGTCAAGTCGTTACTTTTTGGAACTAAAAAGTTAGCCAAAATTGTAGTCTACAATATACAAATATTACGCACAAGTAAAATATATGCAAATACACTTACCATAATTTTTATGTATGATAAAATGAAATAGTCGAATTTCCGCGAGCAATAATTTAAAATCAAAAAGAGACATATTGCACAAATTATAGTACAACATATTCTCCTCAAGATCCAAAATGAAGAATAGAAAATTTCTCGCGCCTCATATGTTCAGCTTCGTGTACTATTAACCCTAAACAGCATTCACGCCTCCACACGAAGAAGAAAAATGCTGATGTATGCATTAACTAGCATCACGTGATTTCAGTGTAAAAGATTGCACTCTTGAAAAGCATGTTTAGACACACAACATGGCAATAATTTTTCATTTTAGATAGGCAGCGAGAGGATTGCTTGTTTCAGTGAGCAGTGTAATTTCTCCGCCACCATAGGATATATAATCAGGGCCTGATGAACTCACGGTCTGGTAGGTCTATGGACCTGGGCACCACAATTTTAGGAGCACCAAAATGGGGGTAAATTTCTTTATTTCTTCCCGTTTTTGAAAACTTCCACACAAAAAAATTGCAGATATTCCTGTGAGAGGGGGCACCAAATTTTGCAAGGGCCTGGGCATCACTTTGGGCTGAGCGGGCCCTGTTGGATACTGGATATAATGAAAAGTTCTTTTTTTTCCTTCTTTGGTTGGAGAGATTCCCCCCATTTGGAACATTTTTGATTGGTAGTGAAAGGCGCCGTTTTGACTCTGGCGCCGTAGTTCGCCTCACGACCTCGCACATAAGGACGGCGCGACCATGGATCTACTCTCTTAATTCACAATGGTTTTTTCGAACTCTTTAATGTTTCATTTTAGATAAAGGTTTTTCTTTTTATTATTTTTTTTATTTACAATATCAATTTATCGGTCATTATAATTGTGTGAAAAAAAGGGAAAGAAGGAGACTGCGAACAAGAAAGTTCACTATGGTAATACTCTCATCAGCCAGTATCTATCTTTTTCCCAGATAATTGTTTTTTTAAATTTTCATATTATTTTGTGTTCCTCCTATACTCAAAATGGAAAGGGATCACATTTGATTAATCCAATATATATATATATATATATATATATATATATATATATATATATATATATATATATATATATATATATATATATATATATATATATACACAATTTAATGCATTTTTTCCTCCCCTGTGACTTTAGAGCCACAGGTGAAAGTATTTTTTCGAAGAATCAGCAAAGTCAGCACCTCGTATCAAAATGCTTCTCCTTTAAAGATTGTACATATTTCAATAATTATCATTACTTTTATTTTCGTCTTGATCATTTGCGCAGGCTCACAATCAAAGAACTCTATTCACAATTTACAATGCATTTTCCGAACTCTTTTGATGTTACATCAAGTCGATTTTTGCAAAGCGAATTTGTCTATCTTCGCAACTGCGTGAAAAAGAAATGAGACTGCGAACAAGGAAAGTTGAGTGTGGTGATACAGCCATCAGCAAGTAATTTAGTACCTCACAACCTTTTTTCTACGATCAATGTTTTTGAAATTTTCATATTATTTTGTTTTCCTCCAATACTCAAGGTGGAACAGGATCATATTTGATTCAATCAATTTCATGTATAAAATGATGCTTTTCGGCCAGATAGCTATTTAAAACCTCAAGTGGAAGTATTTTTTCAAAGAATCAACAAAGCAATGACGCCTGCAGCACTTCATATCAAAATAATTCTCGCTAGTACAAGAAGTATCATCAGTTGAACTTTCGTCTTGATCATTTGCGCATGCTCACAATCAAAGAACTCTATTCACAATTTACAATGCATTTTCCAAACTCTTTTCAGGTTACATAAAGTTTATTTTTGCAATGCGAATTTGTCAATCATCGTGACTGCATGAAAAAGAAATGAGACTGCGAACATGAAAGCTCAGTACGGTGATACTGTCATCAGCAAGTATGATTTAGTACATCAACAGGGGCGGATCCAGAAATTTTTGTAAGGGGGGTCAAATTTCAATGAATATCGTTATTATTCCTACGTAAAAAAGTAGCAGTTAATCAGGGTTGCCCATCATTCCATGCAGGAGAGCGTACCGCCTCATATGCTACGAAGCACTCCCCTCCCCCCCAAGTCAAAACCCATTTAAATTACCTCCCCTCCCCCTAAATTTTCAATGCCACAGCCTGAGCCATGGATCATATTCCCTCAAACTTTCATCAAAAGTCACATTTCTTTCGGCAGATATGCTGGTCGTGTCACCGTAAGCTTTGGTTATATGAGATAACATCTATAAATAGTAATAAAAAGCACCCATAACACGCACAACATGTGGTTTGAGGGGGAGGAGAACTGGGGAAAAAGTTAAGCTCATTAGAGAAATTTGCGCTTTTGAAAATGAACAAAGAAATCAAAATAGCAATGCCTCAGTAAACAAATCCAGTCAATTCTTTGAATTATGACGCGCTAAAAAGAACTACCTTACGGAACCGAGCAAAAAAAAAAAAAAAATGTTGACATTGATTCCATGTACTATTTTTTCGGATGTAAAGAATTGAAGTTTAATAATAATCATAATGACATTCTTCTCACAGGGGGTCGGCTGACCCTTTGACCCTCCCCTGAATCCGCCCTTGTACCTCACAACCTTTTTTCTCCGATCATTTTTTTTTTTTTTTTTTTTTTAATTTTCATATTATTTTGTTTGCCTCCAACACTCAACATGGAAAAGGATCATATTCGGTTCCTTCAATTTTATGAATAAATTGGTGCTTTTTTTTCCGCCCAAATGGCTCTTTAAAACCCCAGTTGAAAGTATATTTTTTCTAAGAATCAAGAAAGCAATACGAATTTTGCAGGGCGAATTTGTCAATTATCGTGACTGCATGAAAAAGAAATGAAACTACGAACAAGAAAGGTCAGTGTGGTGATACTATCACAGTAATTTAGGGCTACAGTACTCTTTCCTCGCTCTTTTTTTTTTTTTTTTTTGAATTTTCATATTATTTTGTTTGCCTCCAATACTCAAGATGGAACAAGATCATATTTGCTTCATTCAATTTCATGTATAAAGTGATGCTTTTTTCCGCCCAAATGGCTCTTTAAAACACTAATTGAAAGTATTTTTTTTCAAAGAATCCAGAAAGCAATGACGCCAGCAGCACTTCATATCAAAAACATTCTCCATATTTCAAGAAGTATCATTAGTTGAACTTTCGTCTTGATCATTTGCGCATGCTCACAATCAAAGAACTCTATTCACAATTTACAATGCATTTTCCGAAATCTTTTCATGTTACATAAAGTTTATTTTTGCAATCCGAATTTGTCAATCATCGTGACTGCATGAAAAGAAATGAGGCTGCGAACAAGAAAGTTTAGTATGGTGATACTGTCACAGTAATTTAAGGCCACAGTACTATTTTTTTTCCTTGCTCTTTTTTTTTTTTTTTTTGAATTTTCATATTATTTTGTTTGCCTTCAATACTGAAGATGGAACGATATCAATTCATTTGATTTCATGTATAATTTTTTCTCACCTTTTGCACTTTGTTTCCCCACTTTGGATAAACAAGTCTTCTCTTTTGCGTACAGCGAATGAGACTGGGAACAAGAAAGTTCCTCATAGTGATAATTAATTCGGCACATAAATTGAGTGCCTCACTGTCTCTCCTTTCGAATAATGCTTATTTAATTTTGTGTCCTTTGCAATCTATTTTTTCCTATAATTCTCGATATTGAACATGATCATACATTTGATTCATTGAATCGATGCATTTTTTTTTTCTTTTTGTCATATGACAGTTTTCAACTCTAAACGAAAATATTTTTCGAAAATATTAACAAAACCATGTTCCTTCCTTTTTTTAGGATTTTTTTTTTCTCGTTTCATGATTGATGGCAATCTTTTTACAACAGCGTAGTTATTGGTACACGTAAATATTTTTCGAGACGCTTTCATGATAGATAACGTTTTTCATTTGTATACTGTGCTACTCATATTGTTTAACGCCACTCTATTTTCATAAGGAATTTTATTTATTTCCTACTATGTGAACAAAATGTTTAAATAACAGAGAGTGTCAAACTGAAAGAAAAAAACATTCTTTGCCTCAAGATCAAGAAATCAAATTTTTATGATACGGAAATTCCTAAATACCACTTGCTGACTATTTTGAACCACTGTACGCTTTCTTACACTTCATTCATTCTTTCGAAGTATATTTAAACCATTAGAGTTCAATTACTTACGTTTTATTATATGCATTGGTAAAATTTGTGAACATATAATTTTTATTCTTTTAACAATACGCTCAATGAATTGAAATTATCTTAAAATGTTGATGAATAGGCACATCGACGAAAGTTTGAATTGAAGTAGGCTTTTATCCAAGAAAAACAACAGTAAAATTCCCAATTTGCATTCAGAGCGTGATAAAGGGCTTTTGTACGCAGTAACATGGCTTTTCTCAGATTTAAATCAAGCGTTGATTCTGCATGCAACTGTCAAAAATACTAAGCTCTGCAATAATTTGCTTTTAGCATTACTGAGAGGTGTCATTTCATTCTAATTATTTAGTACACATGTATAAATAATGAAAACCTTAGTGGGTATTTATCAGTGGCGCACACTAGGGACCAGGGGGTCAGGACCCCTCCCATAGGTCTTGCTTTTTTCCCCGATCGATTACGATTCTATATTTTGTGCGTGAAATAATTTCAAACAAAGGTTACAATAACTTCTGTTTTAATAAGTGAAAAAATAAAACCCGCATGTTAAGAGATTTTTTAAAATATTGTGCACTTGGCCTATGAGAAGAAGAATGGGGATTATAAATGAATACACAGTAATAAGTATGTTTTTAGTTTTGTGATTACAAATTGAAATGAGATCCTTTGAACTTGAATTCATTTTTTTATTATGAGAAAAATAAAAGCGTAAATTATTTAATTTCTGGTTATTTCTTTACTTAATGCTAATTATTTATTCATTAGCTTATTTTTTACTGTTTTTTGTTCTCGGGAATCGATAAAATCAAGTCAATATGTTTGACGGCGTAATAATGGAATGAGACTTTCGACCTTGGACCCTCCCTTTAAAAAATTCATGTGCGCCACTGGTAATATGGTATCCTTCTGATCACTAACAAGACAACAGCATTTTTTTTTCTTTTCCTGTTTTCTATCGTGCCAACATGCAGATTCGTCAGTTTCTTTATTTCCTCTTTTGATGCGCAGAAAATTCATAGACAAAACAAAAGCATAATTTTCTAATTAAAAACAGCACAGAAAATCCTTGTACAGGGCGCGATTGTTTTCGAAAGATTTACTATTTATGCCTTTTTATTAATTGTAACATTCATCAAACTAACTATCAGCAAACCTAACTACACAACTACCAAATGTTTTTATTTTATGCTCACACCGACATCCGCAGAAATTCTTCGACATTTTTCTATGATTAATTTGCTTTTCTTTTCAAGAATAGTTTCAGAAATTTCTGTAAAAAGTAAAGCAATCTTTTATCGATAAAGTTATAAAGATCATCAGTGTTCCGCTCGCCCTCTCCCCCTCAATTATATATTGAAAAATACATAAATGAATGAACTGAACGAATAAATATAAAACAAATAAAAAAAAACGAAGATTATGCCGCCCATGAATTGCAAAACAAATACAGAATTCGATTCGAAGAGTAAATGTGTAGAATTGTCTCGCGGTTCCAAAGTTTTCAAGTAAAAGTGAGAAGGGTGGTAGAATAGAATAGGAGAATTGGATTCTTTTTTCTTCATCCTCATACTACACCCTTCTACCCGATCTGTTGTCGTGGTGGGAAACAGGCCGGAGGGGTGGGGGACATGTTTTGGAACAGAATCCTTCTTAGCTCGCTCTCTGCCCTCATGGGGACAGCTTAGATTTACGACTGTCCTTTCAACAACTCAATGATTGACGTTGTCCATCATGAAATCTGACCAATTAGCAGTGCAAAAAAATCGAGTTAGCCCCTCCCAGATACACCCCCTGTGTTGCCACAGATTTCGTGTTTTCGTCGAATCTGATTTTACGGAGAGGTTTAGAAGAGCCTTAAGTAACACAAATTGAAAAAGGAGCTGCACTAGAAAAGTTGATGGAATCCCAGATTTCTAGAGATTTTTTCGTTAACGGGCAGGAGGTGTATTTTTTTTTTTTAAATGTACGTATGAAAATGTTTATGAAATGCTAGAAAACCGACAGATATTAAGTGTTTTCTTATTTTACAGCCTTGTTTTAGCCGGGATGGTCTTACTTCTGGCCATGTGGGCTTGCGCAGCATCGAACACTTACCAGTGGGGCCCAGACCTCACCCTAGAGCTTCCTCCATACCTGTTGCAAGAAGCTCTATTTGGGAAGCAGAAGACATCAGCATCTTCCGCCAAAGCACAAACAAAAGTAAATCCTTATTCACATTATTCAAACACATATTAAAGGTCTAACTTTGATCACGTTCTATTTGTCTTCTTTCCTCTCTGCTAAAATCTAAGACCACCGACATAACTTGTTGCTAAATTAAAGAAATTCTCTTAATCCCAGGTTTGTCTTTCTGACATATGATATGACATTCTCAGAGGCTCTCGCACCTACTCATTAGGGTGGTTCGAAAAAATCGATTTCTTTATTTCGGAATAGCGTTACCTCTCAAAAGTTGTAGTTTCGTATCCTGAATTACGGAAAAATCATTAAAAAATTCTAAGAGTGCATCTTCAGCTCGCGCATGAGCTGAAAGTTTGAAAAAATATGCTAAAAATTGAATTTTTCAAAAAATGATAATTTTTTTTAAAAATATTTTTTAACGCAACAGCTATAAATTGTCAGTATATAGCGTAGTTTGAACCTAAAAAATTATTTTATAGCTTTCATGTAAGATCTTTAGTTCGCGCATACGCCTTAAATTGGGCTAAAATCTCTTGCCCAGTCTAAGGCGTATGCGCGAACTAAAGATCTTATGTAAAAGCTATAAAATATATTTTAGGTTCAAACTATCCTATATGCTGACAATTTAAGGCTGTTGCATTATGAAAAAAAAAAAAAAAGAATTTTGACATCTGGAATTCAAATTATGTTTTTCGCAATCACGAGTGTGTGTGTGTGTGTGTGCGTGTATGTAGGCATATGTGTTTGTGTCTGTGTGCAAGCATGAGTGTGTGTGCGTGTGTAGATGTGTGTGTGTATGTAAGTGTGTGTATGTATTCGTGTGTGTGTGTGTGTGTAGGATATGGACGCAACCTGGAGACGGTTTTCGCTAGAGGAGCAGCATCATGAGGCCGGTCGAGGGTCGACGGTGATGCTGCAGAAGGAGGCGGGGGAAAATAAAATCATAGGAATTCAAAACAGTCAAATGAGAACAACAAGCAATGTGATTGCTCAAAAAAAAAAAAAAAAACTAATTTTATTATTTTTTGAAAAATTCAATTTTTAGCATATTTTTCAAACTTTCAGCCTTGTGCGCGAGCTGAAGGTGTCAACTTAGATTTTTTTTAAATTATTTTCCCCCAATTGAGGATACCAAACTACAACTTTTGAGAGGTAACGAGATTTCGAAATAAAGAAATCTATTTTTTCGAACCACCCCACTACTGATTGCTCTGCCTATCGATTTAAATGCTCTGATTTATACTCTAATTCTGATTTATGCTCTAATGTTCAGATTTATACTCTATTCAGATTTAGTATAAATTTATTCTAATTTGTTCAGAAATTTTTTATTGAGAACTCAGTTTTGTTCTCTAATGCTCAGATTTCTGCTGTAGATTCAAGCGGATACTGGGCAATTTTAATTAATGTAAACATCTAAAGAAATGCATGATATATACACAAAAAGTTAAAATTTTGCTTCGTTAATAACAGAACACAATTTTTACTTCCTTTCACAAAAAAGGAAGTATTGTATTAGCGAAAAAAATTTCAGTCAAAAATTGGCCTTAATTTCCATCTTGCTCAACCCCAAATGAATGTTGAGTTTTTTTATCTGCCCGACTATACGTACATATGTACCTAAGAACGTATAGACGCCCGAAATATCCATTTTAAGGTTTTCCGAGTTAATTACAACGAGTTTTCTCGTGACGTCTGTATGTATGTATGTATGTGCGTATGTGTGTATGTGCGTATGTATGTCGCATGACTCAAGAACGGTATGATCTAGAAAATTGAAATTTGGTACGTAGACTCCCCTAGTAGGGTCTAAATATGCTCCTCCCTTTTTAGTTGCATTCGGGGGTTTCTAAAGGGGTCCTTTGCACCTTTTTGGGAGGAATTCATTGTTAATTTCGATGCAAACTCAAGTGATGTTATAATTTGGCGGACATTTGGCGATATATCGCCAGTCTTTTGGTCACCAAATTTTGTCACGAACTTAGCGACAAATTTGGCGATTTTTTTTTTTTTTAATCTGGTTTCAATGGGGCCATTGTTGGTGATATTTAGAGAGTTAAATCACATTAAAATTGCAATAATGGAGAAATAACATTAAATTGGTGTAAAAGGAAGTCATGTGATGCACACATCAGCTCGTTTGATAATATGTTTGCTACAATTTTGCACAAAAACAATTCTTCTACGCCCCCGAGGGTGTGGGGGGGGGGGGCGCTCCCCTGGTTAAGAACCGCTGTTGTACACGATCTGATAATTTGATTAAATCGTGTTAAGATTTTTATGGAATTTTTACGAAACTTCGTTCGATTTCCCGACAGTCTGGGAAATGGGTCGTAACGGCCAGCAGAGCTCGTAAAATCTCTAGCTCAGTGTAAATAATAGCAGTCGGCGTGGCTGTTTGACGCCCGAGCACGGCATCATTGCTCTGTTTGTTCTGGACCGGTTCCAGAGGTTTGATTGAAATTTTCTGCTTTCTTCACGCCGCAGACAGTGTCCGTTAGCAATGAGAAAAATACCAACCATGAGACACTGTGCTTGGGTGAGGATGACGGACATATCGCACACCAGCAAGGAAAGTGACACAATAGAAAATTAGGGGGGGGGGGGGGGGACGTACTAAGGGGCCATTGATTAATTACGTAAGGATGATTTTGGCAATTTTTGCCCTCCCTCCCTACCCCATGTAAGGGTATGCAAGATTTTTAGAACCCCTCCCCCCCATGTTCTTACGTAGAGTTCCATTTCTTTTTTCAAAATAATCAAATGTTAGAAAAGTATCAGTTACAATAAACTCTCAGTTTGACGTAAATCAAAGATTTTTGTCTTTCAAATATATTATATGATGCGATACTAATTAAAAACAAAACATGTCATACATATTGTGATTCTTTTATTATATTTTACACTAGCGGTACCCGCACGGCTTTGCCCGTAGTAGAAAATTAAAACGTCATTCGGTTCGCCTGTATAATGGATGATGAATTTCACTCCAATTGGCTATGTTAAATGGCTCGCCCATGTTACGGTTCCAAGTTATGATGATTTCGTGATTTACTATTTCACGTTGTGATAATTTGCTCGGAAAATTTTTCTTAAAACTGGAATAGAAAAGGAACAAAATCGAATTTTCGAAAAATCGCTTCGAGGTGCACACCCCCATGCTACAAACTAATTCTGTGCCAAATTTCATGAAAATCGGCCGAACGGTCTAGGCGCCATGCGCGTCACAGAGATCCTGACAGACAGAGATCCGGACAGAGAGATCATGACAGACAGAGAGAGATCTGGAAAGAAAGACTTTCAGCTTTATTATTAGTAAAGAAGACAAAGATGCAACGGATAGTGCAACAAATGTAATTGCCTTTTATGCTTACAATAAACCTTTCGATTCCTCACTCTCACATCCATAAAAATCCCATGCTCTTTTTTCACATTTTTCTTTCATATAAAATATATTTATGTCAATTATTAGGGATCCTCAGTGACTAATTCTGGAGAAAAATTTGTTTAAGAAGCAATTGATGATTCACTACTAGTGTTTGATCCAGATTCTAACTATAAAACCATGATGCATTAAAATTAAGCTATTACTTTACGAGAATTGTCTGAGATAGGCTCTTGTTTGAAGGTTGAAAGTTGTGCGTGATTTTAAAGTACCCTCTCAAGATTGTCCTGCTTTCAATTAAAAACCTAAATTATTATTTTCTTATGCGGCAGGGTAACGGCACCATTAACATACATGCTTAAGGCATTGCTCTCTGCTTAACTCAATTTTCTGAGGCTTTTATTTAGACTTTTAAAACTATTTTACGCTCATGCAACCATATCTCATCTAACGTTTGGCTGCTTTTGGATCCTTTGAATTAGTCAATTCTACCTTTATTTGCTCAATTTCGAAAAAAACTCCGTCCCCCCAGTATCAGACACCGAAAGTTCTGATGATACCAGGTAACAGATAGGATGAGTCATGAACATAATTCCCCTTTTCTTTTCAAAATAAGCAAAAGTTCTTTATTTTTAGATCTAAAACCTTATTAAATTCAAACGAACATGAATCACCGGCAGACCTCGTGGTAGCTGTTCGTAATCTTCCACCACTGCCTTGTAAATAACCAACTGGCTCATAAAATTCACTCTGATAAACACTAAATGGGTGCACCGTATTCATGAGTCGCAGCAACATCAATTTTACCCGCCTAAAATTCTTCTTATTTAAATTCAAACTTACGACTACTGGTCCCCTCTCTGTTACTGGTGCCGTTACCCTAGTGTCTTTTGTAGCTCTTTTGGCGTACTGCACTAAAAATTAAAATAAAAAAAAACTCAGCAAAACTTTTGGAAAGGGGAGGCGTTGAAAATATTCATTTTTTAAACATCTTCAACCGCATTGCGCTGTCTGTAGATATTATCCGATTTCAAAAGATCATTCTTGCTAATTTAGTAATCAACCATCATATTTTTTTTTCTGCTTTATAGCAACTAAAAAATAAAAATTTTGCACTTTTCGCTACGTTCCTATTACACATGCTAAAATTGAGCAAGAACACATGCAAGAGAGAGGCGATGAGGGCGATCGTTCCTTCCTTCCGAATTGAAGTCCTAAATCGAAAAAATAAGCCATCTTTGAAATTACTCGGATTCGAATCTCTATCCCGGAAAACTTCTTGGAATTGAAGTTTCAAAAATGCAATTTTAGAAGATCTTTGGTGATGTTAGGAGAAGGATTTTGGAGCCTTCTTCCCCGCATTTTTGAAAATTTTAGGCTTAAAAATGAGATTGTAGATGTAGATCTCAGGTAGTGTTGGGTTCCGTGACTTTCCCCCGGTGATTTTTGGAAACTGAAGATCCAAAAAGCGTAATTTTAGACGACTTTCGATTACTTGAGGGGTTTCGGGTTTCGAGACATGCTGCCGGATATATTTGCGAAATTAAAATTCTAAAACGCAATTTTAGAATAATCTCTATCAAAAAAAAGAAAAAAACAATTATCACCATCCTTGAAAAGTTGCTGGGGCAACCCGTTAAACTGAGTCGTACACTGTTTTTTACTGTTTCAGTTCTAAAACAGTAAAATAGTTTCCAGAACAATTGTTATACCAAGGCTTAACTCGATAAGCATCTTTCTAGGATAGATTAGGATTTTTTAATTTTTTTTTTTCAAGATATAACAATTGAGACACAGTTCTATTCGAATTTTCTCGCCTGAATTCTGTGCTCTTTTATTTTTCATTGAAACATAAAACATAGAAAGATTGGTTCAAAAATCTTAAGTACGTCTCTTAATCAACACTCTACTTCAAGTCCATGTTTTTCAAATAAAGCAATTGAGAGTCAATTCAGTGTTGAATAACCGGTCACTAAGCATCACTTGAAACACAGAATTCACGCCTGCTTCTGATGCGGAAACGTAGGTCACAAAGGATGAGGAGTGGTTTCGTTCAGAACAATGATTTCCTATACATCCAAGGGCGTTTGAGTTTTTCGTGTGACAGATTACTGAATGTCTTTCTATTTGATAGACCGGTATGTAAAACGGTGTACTCCAATTTCTTCCTCAGACCCGGGGGAATAGGGGGAGCTAACAAAGCGCTTATTGTTAGCCGATGCTCCCCAATCATACCTCCCGCAGAGAAAGGTGTTTGAGAATACAAAACTGTTTTACCTTTGAAAATGAAGTTGGCGATTACTTGGCGTCTTAAGGGGTTGCCCACCCATAAACAGGTGAGTGAAAATTAAGAATAGGTAGCACGTGTGTCCATGATTTCAAAATGGCGGACGTAACATTTATTCAATC